>NC_142010.1:212527753-212827753 GCF_049901735.1 Notechis scutatus
TACTGAAATAATCCCTAACAATGTTAATCAATTATCACTTTTTATTATTCCTCGACTTTGATACAATGCGATTTCTATTTCATTTATCATTCTGTGCTGTTGAATGCAAGACTGTTTAGTGGAATGCTAATATGAGATTTATGCTGTATTGAATCCATATATCTTTGACCTCTGGTTGAATGTTGGTGTTTGAAAGAAACCAAAGAAATTAGCTAGAGTTGATGGAGAAATTGACAGACAAGGTGAAGGTGGCAAGGTAACTATCTAGCTAAAAAGCCTATGCTGTAACTGAGAAATTCTTTAGTATACTGAGATAAAACCTCTTTGCTCTTAAAAATGATCTGCTTAAAAATTAAGCACAGATGTGCATAAGCTCTTTAAATCAAGAAAGAGTGAACTATTTTACTCATGTCAGGCTATCCCTGAAGAATTCCAAGTGCAATCTAAAGAGTTTTTCTGAACCTATTATGGCTTTTTATATACCTGGAAAGCTGATCAGGCAGATTGTAGGACAGCTGCAGTTTGGAACAGGGGTTGCAGATAGAAAGCCAAATGTCCTCAGGTCCCCAAATGCGGATTAGTTTCCTACTAGCACATTGTTCAACAACTGACTGGGTATTTATTTTTGTTTCACTATTTCTAATCAGCAAGAGCAAGAACAAGTTATTCCTTTGATTTTTATACTGGCAAATAACAGCCCTACATTACCCTATCAGTACCATATCATATCAGTAATCTGTATTTTCCAGGGACTGCCACTGTCTAATCTTTCAAAAGCAGTTTGGAGATACATAGTTGTCTTCTCTTCCATTTATCCTGCAACTTCAAAACATGGGAATAAATTATCTTTCGCACTCCCAGCTCCTACAGATCTTACAAAGTAATAATACAACACCCTTTTATTGCAAGGAAATAAAACGAATTCTTGCTCCTTTCTTTACCCCCCCCCCATGTTATCTATATTTATCTGCCCTTCATTGGGGACCAGGGAAAGGGGAAAAATCTCAGTTGCTAAAAAGCCACAAAGCTACCTTTCTCCTTGAGAGAACGATCAGGGCAGTTGAAACCCTTAAACTAAGAGGTGGGGTGTGAGGCAAGGATTCCAGAATTGGACTGCCTACTATTCAACAGAATTAGAGTATTTCCAAGAACATATTAGTGTTGACTGTGGTTTTGCATACACCACAGCTGAGCCAGCAATAAATTGGCTCAGCTTCTGAATGCAGATGACAGCATGAATTCATAGAAATGCAGAGCAGATTCTGGAGCTATACAAAGATGTCTTGTTTAATATCAAATTATGGTTTGAAGCTGAAAGACTGAGCTACTTTTCGGTTAATCCTTTCCACACGTTCAACAGTGTAGCTGAAGGATGGCTCCAGAATGTTTTGGTTTTGTTGCTGATAAACTGCAGTTTTCTGAGATGACTAAACTCTAATTACAAAACTCTGGTTCACTCTAATTTATGAACATTGGTTTGCTTCAACAATTCATGGTTAATATTCCTTCCAATTTACTAGACATATCCCTCATTAACTATAATGTAAGTATCAGTTTCTACATAACATACATATCTCTAATGCTTTGATTTGGTATATCTAAAGCTTTTAAGATCTTATTTGAAGACAAAGTGATTTTTCCCCCCTCAGCACAATAAGATAAAACAGGATATTTCTGGGAAACAAATGGATTTGCTTATCCCTGGTTTTGGTCAATTCATAGCTCTGTCCATGAAGCCATTCCAGGAAAGTGTCCATGCTTCAGTCTTCCATGCTATATTATTGACTCTTTGTTAGGGTTTGAGGATTAACCCCTAGAAGAGTATTGCAGCAGTAGTCAAACCAAGAAGCCAAAGGAGAGCGGAAGGGCCCCAGAGTATACACACACTGAACACAAACACTGTTTGTAGTTTAAATAGTTTTTAATCCAGTTAGAGTTTAAGCATTTCATTCAGTCCATTAAGTCATTCACAGTATTTCCATCCAGTAAGACTCACTAGTATAGTCCAAGTTAAAGTCCTTGCAATATCTTTATCAGCGATAAAGATATCTTCTCCTCCTCGGTTTCACTCTCCAGAGAAACAAACGCTGGATATTCAGTAGAATTACGCAGTAATCAGCAAACAAAAACAGTTCAGTCACAGGCACTCACAGTCAGTAATCACAGTTAGTAACAGCAGCACACAGTTACAGTAACAGACAGCACACAGTTACAGCCAGACAGTAAACTTTCCAGCTTCTAATGCTTCCTTATATTGTAACTTCTAACCGCACCCTTAATCGGCTAATTGCCTGCTGCATTGTGCTTAAAGTGATAAGCACTTAAACCATGATATCTAAGTTTTATATATTTATTCACCCAAACCATATTTGGTATCAATGTTATACCTAACATACTCCCCTTTTGGGTGAAATAAATATATAATACCTTACAATCTAATCCCATATTTTTCACAACTCTCCTGGTGCTTACTGGCACCTTGAGCTTTAGTAAAATTATCAGCTAAATTGTCCTCCGACATACAGTACTCTAGCTGAATCATCTTACTTCTTACAGATTGTCTTACGTTTAGGTATCTTAGATCTGTATGCTTGCTCCTTGTTTTTACTCCAATATTTGTGGCCATTTGAATTGCTGCCTGATTATCTTCATGTATAATTATAGGATAATCCACAGTTATACCTATATCAATTAACATTTGTTTATACATTATTAATTCTGTACATAACAGTGATAAACAGGAGAATTCTGCCTCCATAGTAGACAAACTTATATGCTGTTGTCTTATTGACTTCCAGCCTATTAATGTCTTACCCAGCATTATGGCTGTTCCTGAAGTCGACTTTCTAGTGTCTCTTTCTGATGCAAAGCTAGCATCTGCATAAGCACTCAAAATTAAATCACCCTTTGGTTCTAAATACAATGAATAATTCATTGTCTTTTTAAGATATCTTAATATCCTCTTAGCTGCAATCCAGTGTCTTTCACATGGTGCAGAATTGAATCTAGCCAACTGATTCACGCAGTATGAAATATCTGGTCTAGACCAATTACTAATATAACTCAAACTACCAATTAAAGATTGATAAATCACCTTATCAAACTCAGGGCTTTGTACATCAGTGTTGCTAAACTCCTGACTCATTGGAGTCTTAGCCGGCTTACAAAGCTCCATCTTATAATCTTTTAGCAATTTGCTTATCTTATCTTCCTGAGATATCTTAAAACCTTTCCGTGTTTTCTTTATATTCAAACCGAGATACTTCTTTATCTCCCCTAATTGCTTGATCTTAATTCTCTTTCCTAATGATGCTATTATTTTATTTGCTTCATCATTAGTTTCAGTTATCAATGCAATGTCATCTGTGAATAGTAATAATAATGATACTTTCCCATTTGTCTCCCTCTTAAACAGACATGGATCGGCTAAACCAGCTTTAAATCCTATATTGTCTAGTTCCTTTACAATATACTGGTTCCATTCATAGCCTGATTGTTTAAGACCATAGAGACTTTTCTTTAACAACCAACAATCATTATTATCCTTATTTTCACTTTTAATACCAACAGGTTTTTCATATAAATAATATGTTTTAATGGGGCGTGCAAGTAAGCAGTTTCCACATCTAAATGGTTAACTATATAGTTTTTACTAGCTGCCCACACTAAAGCTGCTCTCAAGGTTGCTGCCTTAAGACTAGGTGCAAACACCTCATCATAGTCATTAGCATTCTGCCTAAAACCTTGGGCTACTAACCTTGCCTTATGGATTAAATTACCATCTTTATCTATTTTTACCTTAAATATCCATTTGCAGCCAATGGATTTCTTTCCTACAGGTAATTTTGCATTTTCATACACCTTCATATCTCTTAATGAATTCAGTTCCTTATTCATTGCTGCATACCATTTTTCTTTTTCCTTAGTAGGATACTTTTTAATTTCTTCTACAGAATTAGGAACTTGATTAATCTGACACACTGTGTTAGCCTGGTACCTATCAGGCGGTCTAGATATACGTGTAGTTCTTCTGGGAATTACAGGGCTTACAGGAGGACTTTGTTGAACTACTACCTGTTCATCTTCCTCATCCTGTTCAGCTATTGAATCTGTTTCTTCCTTTATGGGCACTATTTCATCCTGTATTTTTCTCTTTACTTTATTTTTAAAGTTACAGGGATAACTAATGGGATTTCTATAGGATTCAATAATTACATCTTTATTGGCATCCTGTTCTAATTTCTTCCATCCTTCATGTTCTAGAAATTGGGCACTAGCACTACATAACACTTTAGATGTGCCTTTCTCCCAAAATCTATATGCCCTATGGTTTGCCTGATAACCAACAAAGAAAAATCTTTTAGCTCTATGTTGCCCTTTTTTTCTGAGTTGTGCAGGAATATGCACCCATGCTGGTGCACCAAATGTGTGCAGGTAACTTAGATCAGGTTTCCTGCCATGCCATCTGGTAAATGGTATTTCACCTGTTGTTGTATTAACAACGTTGTTCAATATGTTATTAGCACACATTGTAGCCTCCCCACAAAGAATCAGGTAACCCAGAATCATTTAACATTGTTCTAACCATTGCCTGTAGTGTTTGGCCTCTTCTTTCAATAAAAGCGTTATGTTCTGGCCTGTATGGAGCAGACTTCTTATGCTCTATTCCAGCTACCTTAAGTCTGTTCTGGAATTTGTTATTAATAAATTCCGTACCATTATCTGTCACCAGGGTTATCAGTTGTCGTTTAGACTTTCTTTCAGCAAACCTAAGCCAATTGAAAAAAATGTTGATATGTTTCAGTTTTGCTTTTCATTAAATAGCAAAACCCATATCTAGAATAATGGTCCATAATGCTCAGTATATATCTAGCACCCCCATACTGGGTTTCTTTGGACCTATTATGTCTGCAAATACTACTTCTAAAGGTTCTTTTGTTTTGAAACCATTTAGCCTATTTGCAGGCAATACCTTGCTCTTATCTTCACAGCAAACATTACAACGCAAATATTTATCACAAGATTTTAACCTTATTCCTTCAGATAACTCAACTGTACGTTTTAGCATTTTAAAATTTACATGCCCCAAACGCCTATGCAATAAATGGATACATTCATCATGAGGCTTTATATTATTAAATACAGTTTGAGCCTCCCCTTTCTTACTATTATCTAATACATATAATGTTCCATTTAAAGCTGCAGTTACCCTTTTGTTATCTTTTTCAATTATGCAATTATTATCTTTAAAAGTAATTACATAACCTAATTTATCTAATACCCTTACTGAAAGCAAATTAAACTTTAGTTGCGGTACATACAACATTTTTATATCCTGGTTTATGTACGGACAACGTGCAAAACCTTGACCTTTCGCTTTCAGGTTCCAGCCGTTAGCAAGAGATATATGTTGAGAGCTTTTAGACATTTTTATAAATTTTGTCTTATCTCTTGTGATGCAGTGGGATGCGCCACTGTCAACAACCCATAAATTATTCTTCACATCAGAGTTGTTAAACGTGGCTAGTTCAAATGCTTTCTTTGACTTTTTACATTCTGGCTTTTTCTCTTTTTGCAGAATCTTGCCAAATGTCCTCTGCCTCCACAATTAAAACACTTTTTAATTGTGTATGCTGTTGAAGATAAATTCTCTTCTTCCAGGTGCTTTACTTTGCTTTGCTGGTTTCTTTCAAACTTTGAAGATAATTTCTCTTCTTTCTTATCTTCTCTCAGCTCGTCACGCTCACGCCTTCTTCTGGCTTCTTCTAATAGCCTGCCTGTAATCTCGGTTAATGAGAGGCTTTCTTTTGGCAATACCTCTAACGAAGTTACATAGTCATCATAGCTTTGATCTAATGAAGATAATATTATGTAGACTTGTTGCAGTTCATTAAATATAAGCTCTTTTTCTTGCAAATCTTGAAAAATGCTCTTCATACAGTTTAAATGAACTAACATATCTCCATTCCTCTGAAGATGCGTTGAAAAAGCTTCCGTGTAAGATTTATATGTGCTCCTACACTGTCCCGAACATAAATCTTCCTGAGGTTCTCCCAGCAGTTTGCAGCATTTTCTTCTCCACGAATATGGACAAGCTGCTGATCACAGAGAGTCAGTCCTATGATGCATAAAGCCTGCTCATTCTTCAGTTTAAAGTCTTGTAACTTTTCTTTATCATCATCATCAGCAGGATCCCATCTACTCACATCTGGTGGGTTTGCTATAATGTCCCACAAACCTTCTCTGCGTAGAAGTAAACTACATTTCATTGACCATGAAACATAGTTTGTTCCATCCAGCCTGGATATCATGGACAGTTGTGACAAATTTACTTGTGCCATTACTCTTCAGATATTTTGACTATTTTAAACTAATTAAAACAGTTTGTTTTTACAGTAATGTGCAACTCACACCAACTCTCTGCTATATCCTGGTTAGTTAGACTATGCTGCTGGGCCCATAACCAATGTTAGGGTTTGAGGATTAACCCCTAGAAGAGTATTGCAGCAGTAGTCAAACCAAGAAGCCAAAGGAGAGCGGAAGGGCCCCAGAGTATACACACACTGAACACAAACACTGTTTGTAGTTTAAATAGTTTTTAATCCAGTTAGAGTTTAAGCATTTTCATTCAGTCCATTAAGTCATTCACAGTATTTCCATCCAGTAAGACTCACTAGTATAGTCCAAGTTAAGAGTCCTTGCAATATCTTTATCAGCCGATAAAGATATCTTCTCCTCCTCCGGTTTCACTCTCCAGAGAAACAAACGCTGGATATTCAGTAGAATTACGCAGTAATCAGCAAACAAAAACATTTCAGTCACAGGCACTCACAGTCAGTAATCACAGTTAGTAACAGCAGCACACAGTTACAGTAACAGACAGCACACAGTTACAGCCAGACAGTAAACTTTCCAGCTTCTAATGCTTCCTTATATTGTAACTTCTAACCGCACCCTTAATCGGCTAATTGCCTGCTGCATTGTGGCACTTAAACCATGATATCTAAGTTTTATATATTTATTCACCCAAACCATATTTGGTATCAATGTTATACCTAACACTCTTCATAAGATCTGAGAGAAGGAAGTACAGGTAGTCCTCAGCTTACAACAGTTCATTTAGTGACCATTTGAAGTCACAATGAAAAAGGTGACATGATCATTTTTTCTGTGGTACTGTCTCTTGCTGGTCACATCTACGTGACCCACCAGAGTGGGCAGGCAAGGAATGTTGCGGGTTCCATCTCCTAGGGAGATATACCTGGTGGGACCCAGAAGAAAGGCCTTCTCTGTGGTGGTTCCCTCTCTCTGAAATATCATTTCCTCAGAGACTAGAATGGCCTCCACTCTAACACTCTTCTGGAAGGCGCTGAAGACCTGGTTCTGCCAATGGGCCTGGGAAACGCACAGTGAGATTGAGCCCATTAAATGGCTCGTATGATGTGTGGTCACCGGGGCAGAGGGTGGGGGATTATTATATTATATTATTATTAATTTATTATATGAGTATCTCATTTAGTAGTTTTATTGTTTTTATATGATGTTTTTATATCTTTGTAAGCTGCCTTGAGTTGCTATGTGCCTTGTGCGAATAGGTGGCAATATACACCTCATAAATAAATAAATAAATAAATAAATAAATAAACAAATAAATAAATAAATAAATAAACAAACAAACAAATAATTTTCTCCCACATTATGACCATTGCAGAATCCCCATGGTCATGTGATCAAAATTCAGTTACTTGGCAACTGACTCATATTTATGACAGTCACAGCATCCTTCTAACAAGCAAAACCAATGGGGAAGCCAGATTCACTTAACATCCATGGTACTAACTTAGCAACTGCAGTGATTTGCTTAACAACTGTTGCAAGAAAGGTTGTAAAATGGAGCAAAAATCATTTAACAGATGTCTCATTTAGCAGCATAAATTGTGGCTCAATTGTGGTTGTAAGTCGAGACCACCTTAATGCCTGTGCCTATAAAAGTCCTATGTTGAAATCCATTCTTGTTGGAGGATTTCAGGACAGGGACAGATTGAAGACTGGTTAAAATAGTAAAGCCAATAAATACAAGCCAATAATCTGATCCAGTCTCAGGCAGCTCCCTATATTTGAAGAATCATGAGAAATAACACATTGTTTCCTTGTTGCCAAATTTTCTTTTGGATCTCTACTGTACAACATTGCTTTTCTTTGGTAATTTGTTTTTGTATCACACAAATGGCCCAATAAGTATTCCATAAAAATAACATAATCACAATTTGATTTGTTCCATTATAAAATATATGACAATATTTTGTTTACAGTTAAATACAGCCAGAAGGATTTTGTACTGATGCCAGACGGGGTTGTTTTCAATTAAGTGCACCACGTCAGGACTCAGTAAATATACAATATTATTTATGCATGAGCATGGCTTGATGTTTTTTCAGAAAATGGGCAATAGGAACATTTGTTTTGTTTTTTTGGGGGGTGCTTAAATATCTCAAATTTAAAGAGCAATAAAAACACTGTGCCTGCAAAATGAGACTTTACTAGCTCTGCTTTGTTATGGTTGTCTTCCTCATAACATCCTGCTTCTTCTAACAATTTTGCTACAACTTAAATAACCAAATTCAGCACAAATGCATTTGTTGTGAGTGGCGGAAACATAATTTCTCTGGAACTGCAGCTGCTGTAGTTGAAGATTAGGCTCTTACTATCCATTAGGGAGATTACTGTCTCTGCCAACTGACTTAGTTTTTATACAGCTAGTGATTTATTAGATTGCTTTGCTCTTAAGTGTGATAATAGGCCTTATGCTTAGCAAGGTTTAGAGACTTCCAGTACATTAATATTTTATGGCAATGACAGTCAAGACACATTTTGTTTACCTAACAAGACAAGCCAAGCTAGAGCTGATGTGTATTGGAGATTAGTGCTTAACTCATGCAGCAACTCTGCCAATTTAGTGCTTTAATGCTTTGCAAAAGCTTTTGGAAGGGCATTCTAATAATTTACATATTTGGTGAATTAACACCCAGTGCAAACTCTGTGTGTCCCTACAGTTTGGTGTGAGATATTTTTTAGCAAAGATATCTTGCTTGTCATTTATGATTAGGAGTGTCTTCACAGCAATGAACAGGTTGGAGCCTGTTCAGTTGTGGAACAAGGAAGCCAGAATTTAAGCTTTATACTTCCAAAATCTATCAACAACTCCCCTCCCACCTCCCAAGAAACAAAATCATCCTAAAGAGAAGATAACATGATTCTAGCACTTCCTGAAAGTGCTTTCTTTTCCATCAATCATATCATGTTAAGAATACCGCTTAACCCCAGAATTCATGCATGGAGGCAATTAATCAAACCAGAATGGCAAAAGGATTTGCAGGAAGCCCCCACCCCCACTTCCTAGGAAATGAAATATTTTGGGGAGTATTAAAAGAGGTAAAATATTATATTCCCCCCTCCAAAAAAATGGAGAAAAGTATTAACAAAGGTAGAAAGCAGCCCCCAGTTTTTCTTAATAGCCTCAAGCAGAAGCCTCAAGTCTTAGAGATGGATATTTTGTACCTCTTAAGAAAGACTGGGCCAATATATTCATAAACAAAACATCTTCAGCCACAGCTCTGGAGCTGATGAGATTAAGAATTTACACCCCCACACCCAAATTCTAAGGACAGGACATGACCTTTAGGACATCATAAGATTTACCCACCACTATTAGAATAGCAAAAGAAAGAAGACTCACTACATTGCATAACTCCCTGGAGCATCTCAATCACAAAATCCCAGAAACCTATAAAGATCCATCCATTCACCCAGCCAAGGGATCAGCCACCACAGAAACATGCTGCTGTCATTGAAGTTCCTAGCAATAAACAGAAACATTCTTTTCAATCAGCCAGTCTCCATTTTATTCTTTCTCTCAGCTTGCAACCAGACTGGATTTTCTTCCTATACAGGATTTCCTCTTTAATATGATCACTTTGCTTCCATATTGCTGCCACTTTATGCAAGATACAGCACTGCTCTTAAATGACAGCTTTTGCCTTGTCCAGATGTTGGCATGTAGAATTCAGAGACTTATCAGGAGAAAGATTTGATTATACTCGAAAGACACTCCAGTAGACAGTGGTAACGAATTTACACAACCTACAGATATTAGTCTTTCTGTGAGGCAAGTGGCTTTTCTGTAAGGAAAAGGTGGGGGAGTTTATATGGACAAGAAAAAAATGGAAATCAAAACAAGCTGAAAAAAGTTACAATATGCTTTGGCTGTGGTTCTCTCTCTCTCTCTCTCTCTCTCTCTCTGTGTGTGTGTGTGTGTGTGTGTGTGTGAAATGTAAAGGTATGGAAGATCTGACTATATAGGAGGTAAAAACCCACTCTGGGAGGAAAGCCAAAAAATAGTGATGGTCTTTCCTTTGAGAATCAGAGCAGGAAGATGGTTAAGCCAAAATCAATGACAAGGTTGTGGGAAGAGGTAACTTTTTCTCTGCTCATGGGTGAAACACAAAATTGGCCTGAGTGCTCAATCAAGATTATAGCAGAGAGTCCATTATATTGATAGAGATATGGCTGATTTAGCTGCAATTTTTGTGACAGATGAGTGTATTTCAACATGTTTGATTATGCTGTTCTACAGTGCAAAAGTCTTGCTTTTTCTAATAGCTGTATTGGGGGGGAAGAGTCTGGGCCACAGAAGATTGTGTTCTGGTTTGGACGTTAGAGTTTAGTTCTGCTTTGTTAAATAGGCATGAAGAATGAAAATGTGAGGTCATTCCTCTCAGCCCACTCAACCACCGGGCAGCTCACTATTTGGCTAGCAGCCTCATTTGATTTGCAGCCTCATTAGAATCTCACTGCTTAATTTTGTCTATGGAGCACTCCATCATTGGCTGGCTCCCTGGTTTATAGCATTAGTTTTATTTTGACTACTGCAGTAACCAAAAGTGAGAGACAAGGACTGGGGAGTGTGTGACTGTCAGATGTTATTGAACCAAAATATCCACCAGTCCCAACACATACTGTGGTGAAGGATGTCGGCGGTTGAATTTCAGCAACATCTGGAAAATGTAGGTTCCTAATTACTGCAATACTCAATATGTTTAGGCACTGGGAAAAAGGGCATTAGTCTAAAGTCTGAAATATGACAGTGGCATATTTAATTTCAGATCAGGTGTCTTGGATTTGAATTTCCAAAGTCTGATACTTCTGGTCCATGCCATCCCAACAGTGTATTTACACAGAAGTTTTTGAAACAGTGTCATTATTGTATGCAATAATTTGTTGGACCATGTTTTTAACTAATCTGTTAAGGCAGGACAACGGGCGGCCGGCGGTGGGCCCTCTTTGCGGCGGTGGCGTCACGGGGGGCGCTAGCGCCTTAGGGAAGAGTTCCTCCGTTTGTTTTCTACCCGAAAAGCTCCCAACCTAATCTGTGTATTAAGGGGCTTTCCTTTTTTAAAAATAAAATTTATCCAGCATTTTAAAGATAATATAAAAGCAGCATATACTAATTCAGAATAAAGAAAACAAGGAAAAAATGAGAGAAAAGACAAAATGCAGAAAGAAAAGATAGAAAGAATTATAATTTTTTTTATAGTATAAGGTCTTCTGCTTGTCCCAGGGGCTTGGACTGCAAGACCTCCAAGGTTTCTTCTAACTCTGTTATTCTGTTCTGTTCTGTATGTATGGTTGCAAAGTTATTCTTAATGTATGGTTACAAAAAAGCTCACTTTTTTCTCCTCATCAAAACCACAAATCATAACTGCATTTTTTTCTATTTCATGTAAAAAGTCCATAAGTGATTCCCAGTAAATGATAAAGATAGATATTGTCTTTTCTCTAACCAAGGAAGTAAATTTAGCCATCTTTGCAATTTCTATCCTCTTCACTAACCATTCCTCTTACAACTTACAGTATGGAGAGACTAGTAGACTTTTCATGTAAAAGTTGGTGTTTGATAAGGGATTCAAATGGTATGGTCACTCCCCAATTGGATAGAATTTCTGAAAAAAATATACAAATTACTCAAGATAAATTATCAAAGTCTTCTTTGAGAATTTAAGATGGGTTGATAATATGGAGACAGAAAAATGACAGTTCAAGAGAGTATATTTTTCAGGAAGACAGTTCTTTTTCAGGAATAGCTATGATTTGAATTTCAAGAGACTTGGCTACTAAAATTTCTAAAAGTAGAGATTTTTCAGACTATAATCCTGTGAGTTTGGTTTATAAAATAAAATCTAATTCTCTCAGTTGGAAACTAAATAAAATGTTTCAGAAAGAGAAAATTATTGAGGATTATAAGAGGAAATTAATTTTTTTTTGAAAACCATAGAAATAATGGTACTGATTTAAGAAAGGTTCAAGATATAAGTGAAGCCTTTATTAGAGGTTACTTGATACAGCATAAGAGCCTTGATGGCACAGTGGTACTGTACTGCAGACCACTCCTGCTGACTATCAGCTGCTTGAAATTTGGCAGTTCAAATCCCACCAGGCTCAAGGCTGACTCAGCCTTCCATCCTTCTGAGGTGGGTAAAATAAGGACCCAGATTTGGGGGGGCAATATGTTGGCTCTATAAAACTGCTTAGAGAGGGCTGTAAAGCACTATAAAACAGTACATAAGTCTAAGTGCTATTGCTATAATTCTAAGAAAGCAGCAAAAGGAAAACTGGCAATATTTTGAAAGAGATAAAAATAAGGGAATTAAATAATTTCCCAGGGAATATAAATATTTCTCAACAAATTAAGATTTTACAGCAACAGCTATCTATGTGTCATCCTTCCCAGTAAATCAGGCAGGATATATGAGGTAAGTCTACTTTATTGTAAAGCTACATTAACAGAATGTTGCAAGTTTGAAAGGACAAACTTCTTTCTTGACACTTCTAACTACCCCACTAGGGTAGGTCCTTTCTAAGTTTCTGTCTTTGATAATTAAACAGTTATGGGCTCCTGCATTTCTTGTCTGAAGGTTTCATAAGCAGCATCTCCTTGCTCCTTTCCTCGAGGTAGATATGCACTCCATTACATCATGACAAAGAATTTGCAAATAAACCAGGGAAATGGTTGGTTTATAAATTGTGAAAAGGAGAACTGAAAATGTTACTGAAATTACAAGAGAGATGCTGTATTAATAGATAATGTGGCTTTATAAAAACATTTTGTCCATATTCTTATTTGCAGGGAGGCTATGATATTTCAGTGGGCAAAATAGATAAGTATGTCAGCTTTGAAAGCCATATATTAGCACCAGAAGCTTTTACGCTGCCAAATTCCCAGGCACAGAAAACAAAATTTACCAAAGATTACAAAAGAACGAAGACAAATTATAAATGCACCTGTAACAATAAGAGAAGTTTCAGAAGCTAAAAAGAGTAAATCAGGAAAGGTGCCTCAATCAGATGGGTTATTGAGTGTGTATTATGAGGATGTACTTTTATAATTTCTGCAAAGCATTAGGAAGGAACTCCATTTCATAGAGAAGAATACTGCTAAAGATTTGGAAAGATGCTAATATAACATTAATACTTAAAGAATGACAAGATTTGACTTTAACAAGAAACCACAGATCAGTATTATTATTAAATAATGATTATAAGTTGTTTTAAATGATTTTAGCTGAAAGACAGAAAATAATTGTGCAAAAATTTATTCATGAGGATCATATCTAAAAGACAGTTAAAGGATAATGTTAACACTGTGTTAGATATTTTGGAATATTTCGAACAACATAATTTAAAAAAAGCTGCAGTGACCTTTTTAGGGGCACATAAGGCAATTTGAACTGGACTTTATTATTTAAAGTTTTGGAAGCTATGAATTTTGGAGAGATTTTATAAAATGGATGATATATATCTATAGTTCACAAAGCATAAATAATTGTTAATGCAGATTTAATCAAACCATGTACGACACAAAAATGAACAAAATAAAATTTCCCACTGCTTATTTTAGTTCTTATAATATTAAATATAAACATAAGACAATATAAAAGGGATGTAAAGATGAAAAAAGAGTCACATAAGTTAAGAGCTTTTATAGATGCCTTGATTTTGGTTTTGGCAGATCCTTTAAAGGGAATTTGAGTAAATTAACAGAATTTGGGGGCACTATTAGGTTTCAACAGAAGACAAATATATTAACAAAAAAGCATAAAGATACAAGATCAAACAGAATTGATGATTAAAAGAGGGTAAAATACTTTGGTATTGCTATGACAAATATAAAAAGATGTGCTAAAATGGGATGTTCAATTAGGGAGAATTTCTGGGATTAAGACAAATGTTTTACCTATTACCGGTGTGCTATTTTATAGTATTTACATTACATATATATTTACATTATATAATGTGAAAATAATATCTGTTTTGAAAACTAATGTTCAATGGCAGAAAGATATATCTAAATTTGTATGGTTGGGAGAAAAACCAAGTTAAATATATGATATTACAAGTTGCAAAGAAAAGATGAGGATTAGGTCTACCAGATTAGAATTACACTTTGCCTGCTTGGATGGAAGAGTGGGTATTGCTAAGAAATAGAAGGTTATTGAAGTTAGAAGGACCTGAAATTCAAGTGGCATGGACATTTATGTTATGACAAAGCTATGATTTCAAAAATTGTTATGTCAGGCCATTCTTAGAATATGGAATAAATATAAATCTAGGTTGTACCCCCAAAAAACATCCTTCCAGTTCTCAGCACAACAACCATTTTATAGATGAAAAATTATAAATAAACTTAAGTGGTTAACTGATTGTGATGTATTACAATTTTTTTAAGGGAATTGTAAAATAAAATTAACAGAAGGATATATTTGTTGATGGTTTTCTTATATATAATTATTAGAAATGTTTGAAGTGGATAAACATTCTTATGGTTTTGAACAATGCTGGACTGCTGAATTATGCTTAATTATGTACAAATGATGAACATATTGCTTTTTGTTGGAATATGATTCAGAAGAACAAGTGAAAGAATATATGATAAAACTGGCTAAAAAATCGGCTAAATATACAAATGCATTAATAAAAAAATGTTGAAAAGACTGAAATTTACATTAAGTTCTAGCTTTATAGAAAATTTTATAGTATAAGACATAAGACATAAGAATTTATTTGTCATTACACTCGCAAGCGGGTGCAACGAAATGAGGTGCTCTTCCACAAGTAAAACTGGACAAACACCACTAAAAAAGAAAAAAAATTAAACTAAACACAACCAACCATACAATAATCTCTATACAATTTAAAAATGTAAATACCCCACTACTCTCAGCCATTAGACTCCACAAAAATCTTATGACCCTGCATTCAGACTCAAAACTGCACTTGGATAAAAACTGTTCTTAAATCTGGTCGTCCTTGTTCTTAATACCCTAAATCTCCTTCTCGATGGTAATAGTTCAAAGAGCTGATGTCCCGGATGAGAGGAGTCATTCAATATGTTAAGTATCTTCCTCTTACATCTATTCCTATACAGTTCTTCCAAAGAGGGGAGTGAGCAGCCAATGATGTTTTGGGCCGCCTTGATCACCCTCTGAATTGCCTTTTTCTCTGCCACTGTGCAGCTCGAGAACCATACACAGAGACAGTAGGATAATATACTCTCAATTGAACTCCGATAGAAGGTAGTCAATAGACTCTCAGCCAGTTGTTGTTTCCTAAGAATCCTTAGTAAATACAACCGTTGTTGTGCCTTCTTAATTAAAGCAGCGGTGTTTGCACTCCAGGTCAGGTCATTTGTAATGATGGTCCCGAGAAACTTACATTCAACCACCTGTTCCACACGAACTCCCTCTATATACAGTGGCTGAATGTCTGCTCTTTTTTCCTATAGTCCACTATAACCTCCTTAGTCTTCTTAATATTAAATAGAAGATTATTAGTTTTGCACCAGCGGATAGCTGTAATACCTCATCCTGATATGCAGACTCATCATCCCCAGAAATAAGTCCTACAAGCGTAGTATCGTCTGCAAATTTCATTATCCTATTGTTGGGATGTTTATTTGTGCAATCAGATGAATAGATGGAGAACAGTAGTGGACTAAGGACACAACCTTGTGGAGTGCCAATGCTAAGTGTCTTGACAGTAGAAGTATAATCATTCAGTTTAACTCTTGTGGACGATTTGTTAAAAAATCCAATATCCATAAACAAATAGAATCTGGAAAATCTAGATCTTTGAGCTTGGCTATTAATCTGTGCGGTATGATGGTATTGAAAGCAGAACTAAAATCTGCGAACAACATTCTTACATAATTCCCCAGTGTTTCCAAATGGGATAAGACCATGTGAAGCACAGTAATAATTGCATCCTCGGTTGATCTATTTTCTTTGTAAGCAAACTGAAGCCCATCAAAGGAATCGGGAAGGCAGGAGATAATATAATTTTGAACTAGCTGCTCAAAGCACTTCATTAAGATGGAAGTTAGTGCCACCGCCTATAGTCGCCGGACCATTTGTAGGCAACTTTTTAGGCAGTGGAACGATGGTGGAAGCCTTGAGACACACAGGAACCACACATTGTGTCAAGGATCGATTAAAAATTTCGGTCCATACCCCAGCTAACTGATCAGCACACCTTACCACCCGACCAGGAATTGAGTCGGGCCCAGCTGACTTTCTGGAATTAACCACCTTCATTGTCTGCCCCACATCCTGCTCATTCACAATGAAGGGGAGGCTCTGCTGAGGAAATGATGGCAAAGGGACAGTTTCAGTTTGATGGATCTCAAATCGAGCAAAAAAGTTGTTCAACTCCTTGTATGATGTATGGTTGGTATTAGTCACCACAGAAATTGTCTAGAATGTACAAAGGCTCTTTGAATGTTTGAACAACATGAAGGGACATTTTTATGAATGGTAAATATGTAAAAGATCCAAAGAAAGGGTAGGGATACAAATAAATAAACTAATTCAGAAAATTATAAAGACTAAAATATAGTTTTTAAGGCACCAGACTACAAGCCAGAAACTGTGAATTCTGTATATACCACCTTAGGCATGAAAGCCAGCTGGGTTACTTTGAGCCGGTCACCCTCAGTCCAACTCACCTTATAGAATTGTTGATGTGGGAACAATATTAAGCATGTTTGCCACATTGAGTTATTTGTTTAAAAAATGAAGATGGGATTGAAAAGATTTTAAAGAAAATAATCTTACTTTTCTCCTAAGTAAGATTATTTTATTGCCTCTTTCAATGTGCCCATACTGCATGAAGAAAACAGACACAACTACACAAAACTTTATACCATTTTTTTTTCAATTCTAATTGAGATGGGTGTTACCTTACCTATTTCATATTAGTCTCTAGGTCCAACAGGGCAACTTTCTGTTTTATCTCTTAGCATTCTGCCTGGTGGGTGGCATGTAAGCAGAGCCACATGATGCTAATGAGCTCTGTCAGTTTCTTAGAGCAACCTGATTAGCTAATCTGCAGAGCTCTGTGAGAAGGAATTAGTCTGATACTGATCAGCATGACGTGAGATGCTAGTCATATTAAAATCAAAAACAAAAAAGAGAGGGAGGAAAAAAAGGGAAACATCAAAATATTAATTTAATAGCAAGTTTACAACAATAGTACCAAAACCAGGCAAAATATTATGTGCAATGATTTAATGTTTGGAATCACTGTTTACAAATATTACAGATGTGAAGCTGAATATGAAGAAAAAATTATGGGTTCTTGTTCTTTACTGTGTATACAACTTTATTAGATGAAAAAAATAAAGCTGACTGAACTTTAAAAATTTAAAGGGAAATAACACATTATAAACCAAGAGAATGACCTTGACAATGTTTTCTTACTGATTTACAAAAGAAACATGTAAAAGCCTCAAAGAAATCTGTGCAATTGAATAAAGAAGAATGGAAGATAAATCAAATCCCGTGACAATGTTTGATTGAATTAAAGATGATAGAAATAAAAGAAATGAATTTAACATTAGTTTATATGATCAAAGTTAAAATATACTCTTTTTGGTAATGTTCTGGCAACCCTTTATAGACTTTTTACTGACGCCAGCATTGTAAACTTGAAGTTTTATGGATTTTGTTATAGGTAACGGATGGAATATGGAAAGAAGAGGTATCTATTTGTAATATTACAGTGGGTAAAGAGTTATTAAATTTGTTTATACTGCTTCTGGTGAAGATTGGATGTTACTTCTGTATGTATTTCTTTTATTTTTCTTTATTATATTCTTTCTTTGTTTTCTTTTTTCCTGCACTTTTTATTCTTTCTTTCCATTCTCTTCTCTTTTTCTAAGTTTAGTTTGTAAATTTTCACTACTGTAATTAAAATTCCTGATAAAAAATAAAGGAAAAATATGAGTTTTTGCTGAGATGTACTCATGCAAAGGAGATAGGATAGTGATTTGATAAGTGCAGCTGAATTCTGAATCTTTTATTTCATTACAATACATTCAAGTATGGCTAATCCGTATGGGCTGTCTGAATTTTCCCAGTGAAACCGTGTGTACAACAGGCAACTGGCATACGGACAGAAGTCATTTCTATCTGCATGATACTATTCTTTTCAGCTGTTCTCATTGGAAGAAGGAAGCACTTATTAATTTAGTTTATTTATTCATGATGCGGTGAATGGTTCAGCCACCAATAGGCAGATGATATTGATTAGGCAGAGGCAGGCATAGAAGCTCAGTATCAAAAACTGATTAAGCCTTCAGTGTAGACATAAATAGTCAAGAAGTGACTTGTTTCATTAAGCATCTAACTGGTTAAATGAAGCTGCAGCTAAGGAACATTGCCCTAATAGTTATCTAATTCAATGCAGACAAACAACAATCCCCCACTGTAGAAAGGATACAATGCTTTGTGGGTAAAAGGATGATAAAAATAGCAAAGATTTGGTTATATTTCATGAATTTGGTGGACATAAAGTATTTATATGATCATAATTTAAAACGTTCAGAGATAAATAGAATATTGAGAAAGTAAAGAATGTTTGGAATATAAACATTTCTATTTGTATGCTAAGTTAAATTTAGGTAAATTAGTTTGATTTCATTTATATGTTGAATGATTTACCAATTTCTTGAGCTATGAATAGTCATTCATTTAGTTTGTGGAGAAAATATTCATTAGAAGAAATGAATATACTTTTATCTACCAAGAAAGAAAAGAGTTTAAGAACATATCCTAATATCCTTATATGTGTGTACACACACACACACACACACACACACACACAAAGATATGCTAAGGTAGTCATCACATTTACCTAAAAGAAAAAATGATGTGATTGTCTATTTGTGTGCTCTGAGTAAGATGAGAGCTATCCTGGAGGTTCAGTACTAGACAGATCTCATCATAGGAGCCAGACAAGGAGTATCTCTCCCATAAACAATATGATCTGATACAATTTACATAAATTTAAACTGGATTGGTTGTCACCTGATTCAACAAGGACCATGATAGCTGTTGGTGTTCCTGGACATATGTTGACAAATGGACTGTAGGACATGACCAGGCTGAGCCTGAAAGAGGGGTCAAACATGTCATTAGTAGTTCAGATTCATGCAGAGAGCAAGCATGAAAAACACTTGTATGCTTATGAACAACCTCGCTTCCCAATTTCTCACACTTGACATGGGCTATAGGACTCAAAACTATTGGTTGAGCAACCAGGGCTAGCCTACTGGAAGAAAAGGTGTCTACCCATCACAAATATACAAAGATTGAAAACAAAAAAAAAATCTGTAATTACAAATAAAGTTCAACGGAAGAGGATATCTAAAAATAACACACCAGTTCTGGAAAGAACAACATCCAAAGTTAGAAATAACAACAGAGGCTAGCAGATCAACATTGTTTTAGTCACCTTGTAGGAGTGATAAATAAATATAAAATATGAAAGTAGCAGAAGCAAAAAAGAAAGGTCTACCCAGGGCAAAGAAATAAAACCCTTGCTAGAAGTAATTCAAACTGTAGAGCCATACCAGGAAGAGTTGGCATTGCTACTTATTTTCCTTCCCAAACCAGGCACCTTCTCCTCCACCCTTTTCTCATAAAGAACAACTCTAACTAAAAAAGATGAATTTGAACAAAGAATAATTGAGCACTTAGAAAGGAACAAAAGGAACAGAATAAAGTTGCCTAATTAAAGATTGTTCCAAAAAAGCTAGCACAAGTATTTAAAAAATGCCAATACCGTAATATCAAATATAAGCACAAGCTCACTGCAAGGAAAAAAAAAACTCCAATGAATGTATAGCATGGCTGCAGTTATAACTGAATATTTGGGAAGTAAAATGAATAAATAATTTAAAAATCCCAAATAGTGCAACAACAAAATGAATGATCAGGCTGGAAAATAAGATCAGCAAGCTAAGGTCAGATGCAAGGAAGCTGAAACAAATGAAATTAAGCAAACTGGAGAACAAGATCAAGAAATATCATCTAGAAACAAGGAACATTAAGGAAGCACTGACAACACTGTTATAGATAACAACTATAATCAAGAAGTTTGGCAGATATGAAGCTTGCACACTCTAGGCAGAATCTCCAATTCTAGTCAGATCAGAAACACTTCTCCTAATCCATCAGTGGAGAGACTACAGTGAATCAGTCAACAACCGATAAAGAAGAAACAGTGCAGATCTGGATGCAATTATGGGACAACCCAAAGAAATTGAACAAGACTGCAGCTTGAGTAAAAGAGATAAGCAAGAATAAAAAAGAAGCTGAAATGAAAAACCTTGTAATAGCAGCAGAAATGGCATAGAAAAGGGCAAGGAAGATCAAGAATTGATTAGCTCCAGGTGAATATGAACTGCATGGCTTTGGATTGAAACATATGATTGGTCTACACCAACTCATTGCCAAGCAGTTTAACAACACACTGCAAGGAAGTAAAATCAAAGATTGATTAATATCTTGCAAACCTCACCAGATAATGATCCAACAAAAGGGGAAGCACCAGGCAACTATAGGCCAATTATCTGCTTGCCAACAACTTTCAAATTACTAACTGGTGTAGTAGCTGATGCAGTCCAACAGCTTCTGGTTGAAAAAAAGCTCTTTCCACCTGACCAGAAAGGAAACTGCAAAGGATACAAAAGGTCAGGTCCTCACCAGTGGTGGGATTCAATTTTTTTTACTACGGATTCTGTGGGCATGGCTTGGTGGGTATGGCAGGGGAAGGATACTGTAATTTCCACCCCACTCCAGGGGAAGGATACTGTAAAATCTCCATTCCCTCCCCACTCCTGGGAAGGTTACTGCAAAATCCCATTCTCTCCCCACTCCACTAACCTGCTTTCCAGCTCCATTCTCCTGTGCAGGGCAATAAAAGCTGGGACTTGGGAGGCAGATAATAGATGGGGGGAGGGCTAGTTAGAGGTGATATTTGCTGGTTCTTTGAACTACTCAAAATTTCTGCTACCGGTTCTCTAGAACTGGTCAACTGCTGAATACCATCTCTGGTCCTAACTAACAGTTAACTTACAACTTACATCCTGCAATAATACCTTTAATACTATCAAACAACACCTGCATATCCCAGGTCTTGGGGAAGACTCAATAAATGGATAATAATACCACATCCAGTCTAAACATCTGGCTGATTGTGCAGTCAACCAATCTCCTGGACTATTCATTTTTTTGCTGGACAATTTTTTTTAACCAGTCTACAGTTGAACTGTTGGATGCTGAAACATTTGTTTTCATCTAGCTTTGTCAGATTTGTCTATTTGGGGTGAGACTGACAAGTGTTTTCTAGTTGCTTCTTATATTTCAAGTGATAACAAGAATAAATGAGATTGTCCATTGGTAAATTGATTGAAGAAAAGCAGTAAAACGGGCAGTTCAGAAAAAAGAAAATATTATTGATATTATCTAAACAATTTATTTTAAATGATTAAAAAATGTTTTTGCCCTGGTTTCATACTTGACTTATAACTAAGCAGCTTCATTTTCAGGTTTCAAGAAACAGCCCTCCTTGGTGGAATAGGTATTACAGGTAGTCCAGAGGTGGTATTCAGCAGGTTTTGACCTGTTCTGGAGAACCGGTAGCAGAAATTTTGAGTAGTTTGGAGAACTGGTAGTGGAAATTTTGAGTAGTTCAGAATACCACTTCTGACTGGCCCCGCCCCCATCTATTCTCTGCCTCCCGAGTCCCAGCTGATCAGCTGGGTCTTCTTTTGTTGCCCTGCACAGGAGAACGGAGATGGAAAGCAGGTTAGTGGGATGGGGAGGGAATGGGATTTTACAGTAACCTTCCCCCAGGAGTGGGGAGGGAATGGAGATTTTGCAGTATCCTTCCCCTGCCACGCCCACCAAGCCAAGCTACACCCACCAAGCCACACCACAGAACTGGTAGTAAAATTTTTTGAATTCAACCACTGAAGTAGTCTCACAAAACTTAGTGACTGTTCAAAATGGCACTGAAAAAAATGATGTTTGACCATTTTCAGACTAACAAGCATTGCAGCATCTTGATGGTCACATGATCAAAATTCAGGTGCTTGCAACTGACTTATATCTATGATGGATTTATATTATGATTATTATGACCTTTTGACAAGCAAAGTCAAATGGGAAGCCAGATTTACCTAATAACCATGTTACTAATTTAAAGCTGCAGTGATTCACTAAACTAACTGTGGTATAATGGACAAAATTCACTCAACAACTGTCTAGCTTAGGAACAGAAATTTTAGACTACATTGCGGTGGAAGGTCAGGGACTACCTGTAGTATGTTGGACAACACAACATGTTTTTTATTCCCCACAACCTCACTGGCTCTTGTTTGTAGGGTATCTTCATTCTCATAAAAACAAAATTCAAATGATTAAAAATAGAATAATATAATGAATGTAATTATTTCCCCTCAAACTTTAAATATCTAAAGGGCTGTCATTATGTCACCCCCCTCCACTTTACTATGTTTTTTGGTGATTAAGAAGTAATGATTTCCAATGAGCATTCCAGCAGAGCAAATGTCATGGCTGTGGGCTTGCATTTCTATTTCATGATATAACTACTTTATGTAAATGCATATGCCAATTAGACATAAGCCTGAGGGCCTTGGAAAGTTTCCAGTGTGGGCCCAGGGGGAAATCCTGTTGCAAAGGATGTGAAAGTAGTTTAGCATAGAAAGCTTGCAGCTGAATGTTTTAATGTGGAATCTATGCTGACAAGGCAAAAAGAGGCAGGCAATCTTGTGGGCTAAATTATAGGGTTGCTAAGGATGTTTTCAATGTATTTTTGAACAATATGCATGAGAAATGGTCCTCATCTACATGCCAAAACACTTTCTTTCATGTTGTTACATCCATAGCAAAGTGAAACTAAATTAGGAACAAAAAGAATAGGAGGAAAAATCCAAACAGAAGGGAAAAAGCCCAGAACTACTCATTTTTATAGATATTACATGTAATTAATCTCCAAATAATAGAATCATCTAATTTTTTCTACTTTGGGGTTTCCACCTGCATCCCCATACTACTTGTATTTAATTTATGTAATTAAAGGCTCTGATATGGTAAATGACTGTTTTGTACCTCAGTAACAACAGATATTTGGTGAAGAAATGACTGAACTCTCTTCTTGAACTACTTTTAATTTGACTATAGTAAGTGAGTTCCCTTTATAACTCTATAGCTTGATCCAAATCTAGGTGCTTTTAATTTGGTTGCTCAAAGTGTATCTCTCAACAATTGGTTCCCAAGTCCCAGTCACAGAGAAAGTTTGATAAACAATGGTAATGGAGAAGAGAGAAAAATGTGTTTCAACAAACTGGATTGGATGCAATGTGTTTGTTCTGCTGAATAGGATCTTAGGCAGGTAGAAGGCCTACTTTGTGGAGACATGAACAATTTCATTTTACTTAATCATGTCTGTATAGTAATATCCACATCCAACTTTGTATATGTGAATTATAAAGTATTAAATAAAGGATAAAGTGCATTTCTGTGACAACTGCCCTGGTGGTTATTATAAGCTCTTGCCTAAATTACATCATTAAAATACATTATTTAAAATAGTGTGCTGGTTCATATTAATATTAGTATTGATTTCAATACAGCATTTATTCTTAAATATCTTTATTTTATTATTTAGCCTTTAACACCTGTACAAATAGGGTTAAGGTAATATGAGAATTAAGTGATTGTCTTGCTTTTTCGCTTGCTGTTGGAAATACATTTCCATATTTACCTTGCCAAATCTTCAGGCTAATTAACTTCAATATATATGACCTGTGCCACACATACTATATGTTTGTGTGTGTATGTGTGTGTGCATAATAAAAAGAGAGTCTAACCAGAGACCTGTCTGGGGAAACAGAAAAACTATACGCCAAATAAAAAAGGTTAATAACTTTGGTTCGTGAACAGTTGCCCATTATTTATTGATATTCCATAATATGGACCAAGTGTCTGTAATCATGTACTCTTGATGGGATTTTATGATGAGATTGTCATAGCCCAGTGGATTATATATTTCAAGGACTCTGCTGAGAGAGACATTCAGCCATCATACTCTGAAAGATCAAAATAAATAGTTACAGTAAGCCATAAATTTAGGACATTTACATATTATCTCCAAATTTGTAATTCACTACCTGAGTTTATCAGTTTTGGTTTATCTACTTTAATGATCTTTATTGGATTAGAGTGCTTAGAAATATCATTTTTGTATGCAAAACTATAATAACCTTTCCCCGGACATAAATATAAACATACCAGCTGGATACCTGTGCTTCACGATGAAACTTTGTGATTGGGCTATGCAGGACAAATTCGGTTCACAATCTGTTGGCTCAGTGGTAATCGGTGATTGAAACACATAAGGGAATACTTCTCCTGTTGCCTTGAGTTCGGAATCAGTTCAATAGATGGAAGGCATAGAAATTTTGGTATGGTACAGATGTTTAGTACTGTAAGGAGCCCCAGACCACTCCTGAGTAAAGGAGTGGAACGTCTGCCAGTCTGAACTGAGGTAATGGAATGTGAGGCAGCTAGCAGATGGAACAGAGTTCTTTTCAGGTGGGAGGGGGAATAGAATGTCTAACTCCTTAGCATCAGAGCATGTTAATATAAGGCAACTGGCAGTTGGAGAAGAGTTCCTTTCAGGTGAGGAGGGGAAATAGAACTCCTTAGCATCAGAGCATGTTAATTACTGTATAAGAAATACTAATGATCTGATGGTCATTTTGAAATATCCTTTCTTAGTGAGCACCTAGAAGCCAAAAGGAACATATGTGCCAATTTTCAAGTTTGTAGGCTTTACGGTTCTGGAGATTTCGTGATGAGTGAGTGGTACTTGGTTTATATATATCTAGTATCTAGTGGTGGAATGCCATATGCCAACACTATGAAGTCCTATTCCTACCTACCTACAAGACATCTCCAAACCTGTTCCAGATGGAGGGAGTTGAATTTGGAGACATGCAGATAATGACAGAAAGTGAGAAGAAGCCCTGTTACATGAATGTGAATCTGATCATTTAAGAAGAGCCTACCTTTGAAACAGGTAGTATTGTTTGAGAAAGTGTGTGTGGGTGGGTGAATTGATCTATTCATATTCTGATGAGGTCTGCTTTCTTTGCATAATGAAACCCCTCCAAATCAAAATGGAAACATTCGTGAGTTTTTTTAATTAAAGGAGAAATCTCCAGCCCCACCTCTGAAAAATATAGCCATTTATATTTAGTTGATGGAAAGGGGGGGGGGAATGTTTTGAAAAGGAGAACAAACTAATGAATAATTTAAGTGTCCTATATAAAAACATCTAACAATATGCAAGATACATAAAAACAGTCATATCTAAAGAAATAGTTTTCGCATTTATAAAGCTTCTTTATTTTTCAAGAACATCGCCAAAACCTTAGTTGGAGTAGTTGGTTTATTGAATTCTGTGAGTCTTGAAAATAATAATGGAGCTCTCAAGAGACTCCTACAAAGATGTATTACATCATAAAGAAAATGAAAGATAGTGAGCCACGTTATTAAACTGTCAACATACGTTATATGACAATTTGTCCGCAATCCAGTTCATCTTAAAGCCTTACTGTTGGCTGTAACTTAAAAGAGCAAGGCTATTCAGTAATCATCAAAAGCCTAAGGTACTTTGGACAAAAAAATGTAATAATTGCTTCACTGTTCCACTGTGAATTTCATTGATTCCTGTACTGCAGTGGCTTACCTCATATATGGAAGGATTCAAATGGATTATGGTTTTAGAAGCTTTTATGAGTTATGCAGTAGATTTCTCATTTTAGACCAGATTAGTAATGCTTTCTTATAATAGTAATAATGAAAATAAATAGCAAAGCCTGATCTATGGATATCCAGTAATAAACATGGGGAAATGGCATTGCTCTAAAAATGCCACTAATTCGGAATCAGAAAGCATATCATAATTCTGAAGTGAGAGTGATTAAGGTCTTCCAAGGCAAACAAGATTGACATTTGGTTTATGTAAAGATAGAAGCAGAACCCATAAAGGAAAAGAAAGAAAATAGTTTCCCGAGTCAGTAAAAATAGTGTATATGGTACATCTGCTAGTACAATGCTAATTTCTGCTACACTGAAAATTCTGTCTTAGCTCTGAAATTTAACTAGCCCTGATGTCTTGTTGTGACAAAATGCTTATTCTATGGCTGCAAAATTACATGTAGTCCTTAATTTAGGAAAGCAATTGAGCCCAAAATTTTAGCAAAGCACTGAAAGATTATGGGATCATGACGGGACATAAGAAAGGAGGAAGTACTTTCTCTATTTTGCCCAACTCTTCTACCTAAAATAGCAAATCTAAAGTTTCCATAGGTTTTTGAGAAATAACAAGTAATATACCAAGTAACACCCGAAATGAAATTCGTTTGATATTAAAAGTAGAGTATGTTATGTTTTTGGCATGTTGTACTTTAATAACTCTCATGGGAAAAACTTTATGAGGCATACATAACAATAATAAATCACTAGGAGCAAAACTCTTAATGGCAAAGTTATTTTCCAAAGATGTACTGTGGTTGAATACCTGGTGCTAATGAAAAATTATATCATCCCAAAGCATTCCTGCTATGGGAATTACCTATAAGGTATATATTTAAAATTCCCACCTTTAAAAAATATCCAAACTTTCTGTTTATGTAACTTAAGAAAGCCTTGGTATTTTATTCAAGGAAATGGGAAAGAAGAGAAAAAAAACTGGATCATTTATTTCTTTACTTAGTGTTTGGATTTTGAACAATACTTTTCCTCTTTAGGCAACAATAATACTTATCTGCAACATTCCTATTTTCATAGACTGGCAGTTATGATATAGAGAAGTGATTAAAAATATGAAGGCAATGTTGAAATAAGCTTTATATGGTGGCTATATGAAAATATATCCATACATTGCACAGGATGTGGTAAAAGTCAAGCTTGTTGTATTTAGTATCATTCTCCCTTGATCAATGTTTATATCATATAACAGATAACATATAATCAGAGTTGGAAGGGACCTTATAGGTCATCTAGTCCACCCTCCTGCCCAAGCGGGAGACCCTACACCAGGGGTCCTCAACCACCGGGCCGCGGACTGGTACCGGTCCGTGGAGCACTCTGTACCGGGCCGCAAAGAAATTTTTTTTAAAAAAATGGCGGCTTTCTTCGCTTCGGTGAATGCTGCTGGGATCGGGGATCAAGGACACAAATGAAAGAAGGGGAGGGAGGAAGCAACCGAAGCCTGTCCTGCTCTCTGGCTCAGCAGCTTCGGTTCCTCCCGCCTCGTTCCTCTCTCAGTCGCTCTCTCGCTGCTCCACCAGCCCAGGAAGAAACTGCTTCAAAGAAGCCGGGGGTGGCTTTTCCTGTCGCCCAGCTCCTCCGAGCGCCCGTTTACCCCCACCCTGCCAGCCGCGCGCTTTCAATTCAGTGCTCCGTTCTGCCTGCCTCCTGTCTAGTTGTTTGGGAGCAGCTTCGGCTGAGAATAATAACTATTCGCCTCTTTTATCAGCCGAAGCTGCTCCGAAACGAAGGCAGGCAGGCAGCCAGGCAGAACGGAGCACTGAATTGAAGCGCGCGTGCGTCGGGTGGGTGGGGTAAACGGGCGCTCGGAGGAGCTGCGGTGACAGGAAAAGCCACCCCGCTTCTTTGAAGCAGTTTCTTCCTGGGCTGATGGAGCAGCGAGAGAGCGACTGAGAGAGGAACGAGGCAGACACCTGAGGGAGGGAGGGGAGACACCTGAGGGATGGGGCTGAGGGAGGCAGGGCCGAGGCGCTCCCTGAACTTGGTGGTTTGCTGGCAGACATTTTATTACCTGACTAGGTAACAACATCAGATGTTACCTAGTCAGATAATGAAACGTCTGCAAGCAAACCACCAAACTCAGATTTCCCCGGTCCTTGAAAAAGTGTTTGTGCTTGAAACTGGTCCCTGGTACAAAAAGGTTGGGGACCACTGCCCTACACCATTTCTGACAAATGGCAGTCCAATCTCTTCTTGAAAGTGATGGCGCTCCCACAACTTCTGAAGGCAAGGTGTTCCATTAGTTGATTGTTCTCACTGTCAGAAAGTTTCTCCTTATCTCTCCTTGTTCAGTTTCCATCCATTATTCCTTCTCTGGCCTACAGGCACTTTAGAAAATAGCTTGACCCCTTCTTCTCTGTGGCAGCCCTTCAAATATTGGAAGACCGCTATCATGTCTCCCCTGGTCCTTCTCTTTACTAGACTAGCCAAGCTCAGTTCCTGTAACTGTTCTTCGTATGTTTTAGCCTCCAGTCCCCTAATCATCCTGGTTGCTCTTCTCTGTACTTTTTCTAGAGTCTCAACATCTTTTTTATAATGTGGTGAACAAAACTGGATGCAGTACTCTAGGTGTGGTCTTACTAAGGCTTTATAGAGTGGTATTAGTACCTCCCTTGATCTCGATTGTATCCCTCTGTTAATACAATTTAGGATTGCATTAGCTTTTTTGGCTGCTGCTGGTTGTTTAGCTGGTTATCCACTAAGACTCCAAGATCCTTCTCACAGTTACTGCTATTGAGCCTGGTTTCACCCAGTCTATATGTGTACTTTTGGTTTTTCTTGCCTAAGTGTAGGACTTTAGTTTTTTCTACATTGAATTTCATTTTGTTAGATATGGCCCAGTGTTCTACTCTGTCAAGATCCATCTGGATCTTGAATCTATCTTCTTGGGTTTTGGCTATTCCTGCCAGCTTAGTATATCTGCAAATTTGGTAAGTTCCTCTTCTATTCCCTCATCTAAGTACTTAATGAAGATATTGAAGAGTACTGGGCCTAAGATGGAACCTTGTGGCACCCCACTGCTTACTTCCCTCCATGTAGACTTAGATCCATTAAGGACTACTCATTGAGTATGGTTTGCCAGCCAGTTAGAGCCTCTGTGGGGGCTTTTTTCACTTTCTAGCTTACTAAGGTGTGTTTCAAATGCCTTGTGTCAATATAATTTTTTTTCGGTCTCATTTAGTCCTGTTGAAAAGATTGGTTGGCAGATCGTTCTAACAAACCCAAGACGCTAGTTTCTTACTGTTTCTGTGTTGGATCTGTTTTATCTTCCATCTTCCCAGGTGTTGATGTTAGGCTGATTGGTCTATAGTTTCCTGGGTCTGTTTTTTTCTTCTTTTTGAAGATGGGAACCACATCTGCTCTTTTCCAGTCCTCTGGTAGCTCCCCAGTGCTCCAGGATTTTTGAAAGATATGGTGCAGTGGTTCTGAGATGACCACTCCTTTAAAACTCTGGGATGTAATCCATCAGGCCCAGTAATTTGTGTTCATTAAGATCAGACAAGTGTTCCCTTACTATTTTTTGCTTATTGTAACTTTTATTTCTGGTCTGTTTTTACAGTTATGTTTTTGGTGGGTTGAGTTATAGTTTCTTTTTGCATGAAGACCGATGCAAAGAATGAGTTAAGCAGTTCTGCTTTCTGTTGTGTTTCCTTGATTTTTTTCTTGTTATTTATATGTTGGAAGAAACTTTTTTTAAATTATCTTTGACTTTTGTTGCAAGTCTTTCTTTGTTTTGAGCCTTTGCTATCCTGACTTCGTCTTTGCAGATTCTGGCTATCTGCTGATATTCTGTCTTAGTTGTATGTCCTTCTTTCCTTTTTTGTACTTGTCCTTTTTTTCTTTCAATTTACTAGATAGATCTCTGTGCAACCATGCTGGTTTCTTCTTAGATTTTTGTTTTTCTTTCTCAGTGGTATTGTGCTGGTCTGAGCTTCTATGAACATACTTTTCAGAGTTTCCCAAGATTCTTGAGTTGTTTGCCCATTTAGGATTTTCATCCATGGAATCTTTCCCAAGTTCTCTCTGAGTTTATTAAAATCAGCTGTTTTAAAATCCAAGACTCTGGTATCATTATGTCCTATTGCTTGTGTTTGTGTTATGTTGAATTGTAGTATGACATGGTCACTCTCACCCAAGGTTCATGCAGTTTCAATTCCCTCTATCACTTCTTCTCTGTTTGTAAGAATTAAGTCCAGTATGGCTGTCCCTCTAGTTTCACCCTCTACCTTTTGGACAACAAAGTTGTCAGTTTGGTTGGTTAGGAACTTATTTGATTTCTCACTTGGTGCAGAATCAGTTTTCCAATTGATAACAACTCCCAAAACCAGAAAAACAAATTACCCAAAACAATAAGGAAGCTTCAATCCAAAAAGAAATCACTTTGGCAGAAAAACAACTACTTATTTTCCTTCCCAAACCAGGCACCTTCTCCTCCACCCTTTTCTCATAAAGAACAACCCTAAGAACAACGATGCTTCCCAAGTTTCTTGTTTTTAAAATCAGCGTTTATCAAGCTGGTCAACAGGCAACGTTTCCCCCAAGGTCCAAGTTGACCCTCTACTGTGTCAAGGTTTCAAGGAAAGGCTAAAGGAAAGAATAAAGCGTTTCAATTAAAAGATTTGTTCCAAAAGCTAGCACAAGTATTTAAAAAATGCCAATACCGTAATATCAAATATAAGCACAAGCTCACTGCAAGGAAAAAAAACCTCCAATGAATGTATAGCATGGCTGCAGTTATAACTGAATATTTGGGAAGTAAAATGAATAAATAATTTAAAAATCCCAAATAGTGCAACAACAAAATGAATGATCAGGCTGGAAAATAAGATCAGCAAGCTAAGGTCAGATGCAAGGAAGCTGAAACAAATGAAATTAAGCAAACTGGAGAACAAGATCAAGAAATATCATCTAGAAACAAGGAACATTAAGGAAGCAATTGACAACACTGTTATAGATAACAACTATAATCAAGAAGTTTGGCAGATATGAAGCTTGCACACTCTAGGCAGAATCTCCAATTCTAGTCAGATCAGAAACACTTCTCCTAATCCATCAGTGGAGAGACTACAGTGAATCAGTCAACAACCGATAAAGAAGAAACAGTGCAGATCTGGATGCAATTATGGGACAACCCAAAGAAATTGAACAAGACTGCAGCTTGAGTAAAAGAGATAAGCAAGAATAAAAAAGAAGCTGAAATGAAAAACCTTGTAATAGCAGCAGAAATGGCATAGAAAAGGGCAAGGAAGATCAAGAATTGATTAGCTCCAGGTGAATATGAACTGCATGGCTTTGGATTGAAACATATGATTGGTCTACACCAACTCATTGCCAAGCAGTTTAACAACACACTGCAAGGAAGTAAAATCAAAGATTGATTAATATCTTGCAAACCTCACCAGATAATGATCCAACAAAAGGGGAAGCACCAGGCAACTATAGGCCAATTATCTGCTTGCCAACAACTTTCAAATTACTAACTGGTGTAGTAGCTGATGCAGTCCAACAGCTTCTGGTTGAAAAAAAGCTCTTTCCACCTGACCAGAAAGGAAACTGCAAAGGATACAAAAGGTCAGGTCCTCACCAGTGGTGGGATTCAATTTTTTTTACTACGGATTCTGTGGGCATGGCTTGGTGGGTGTGGCAGGGGAAGGATACTGTAATTTCCACCCCACTCCAGGGGAAGGATACTGTAAAATCTCCATTCCCTCCCCACTCCTGGGAAGGTTACTGCAAAATCCCATTCTCTCCCCACTCCACTAACCTGCTTTCCAGCTCCATTCTCCTGTGCAGGGCAATAAAAGCTGGGACTTGGGAGGCAGAGAATAGATGGGGGGAGGGCTAGTTAGAGGTGATATTTGCTGGTTCTTTGAACTACTCAAAATTTCTGCTACCGGTTCTCTAGAACTTGTTAACTGCTGAATACCATCTCTGGTCCTAACTAACAATTAACTTACAACTTACATCCTGCAATAATACCTTTAATACTATCAAACAACACCTGCATATCCCAGGTCTTGGGGAAGACTCAATAAATGGATAATAATACCACATCCAGTCTAAACATCTGGCTGATTGTGCAGTCAACCAATCTCCTGGACTATTCATTTTTTTGCTGGACATTTTTTTTTAACCAGTCTACAGTTGAACTGTTGGATGCTGAAACATTTGTTTTCATCTAGCTTTGTCAGATTTGTCTATTTGGGGTGAGACTGACAAGTGTTTTCTAGTTGCTTCTTATATTTCAAGTGATAACAAGAATAAATGAGATTGTCCATTGGTAAATTGATTGAAGAAAAGCAGTAAAACGGGCAGTTCAGAAAAAAGAAAATATTATTGATATTATCTAAACAATTTATTTTAAATGATTAAAAAATGTTTTTGCCCTGGTTTCATACTTCGCTTATAACTAAGCAGCTTCATTTTCAGGTTTCAAGAAACAGCCCTCCTTGGTGGAATAGGCATTACAGGTAGTCCAGAGGTGGTATTCAGCAGGTTTTGACCTGTTCTGGAGAACCGGTAGCAGAAATTTTGAGTAGTTTGGAGAACTGGTAGTGGAAATTTTGAGTAGTTCAGAATACCACTTCTGACTGGCCCCGCCCCCATCTATTCTCTGCCTCCCGAGTCCCAGCTGATCAGCTGGGTCTTCTTTTGTTGCCCTGCACAGGAGAACGGAGATGGAAAGCATCTCTTTACTAGACTTCTTTACTCTTTACTTTTCTCACTTGGTGCAGAATCAGTTTTCCAATTGATAACAACTCCCAAAACCAGAAAAAACAAATTACCCAAAACAATAAGGAAGCTTCAATCCAAAAAGAAATCACTTTGGCAGAAAAACAAATCTGGTCACGTTGCCAACTTCAAAAGCCGATACAAAAATTTATGCCACCAGGTAAGAAGTGAATGCACCAATTATCACATTAAACAACAGGTAAACCTTCTATGCACCAATTCCACCCGCGCTTTCTACAATTTTATAAACAACAAACTAAAAGACTCAAGGTCCATCCCACCCCTGAAAGGACCTAATGGTGAAGTCTGCAATGATTACACCATTAAAGCCAACCTCTTTAACACATTCTTTGGCTCAGTATTTGTAAACAGCAATGGATCATGCCCAGTATTTTCTAGTCGAACCACAGACAACTACAGTGATCTAATACATATCAAATTTACAGAAGACATTGCTGAAAAAGCACTGCACAATCTAAAACCATCTCTATCTATTGGACCGGATGGAATATGTGCCTACTTCTTAAAAAAGCTATCCACTGCCACAGCCGAACCTCTAAGCATAATCTTTGAAAAATCTTTCAGGTCCAGCTCCTTGCCAAAACTACAGTCACAAGCCACAGTCATCCCCATCTTCAAAAAGGGAGACCCCACCCTAGTTGAAAATTACAGACCAATCTCTTTATGCTGCGTCACCTGTAAAGTCATGGAATCAATTATTAACCAATCCATCATCCTCCACTTAGAAACAAACAACCTACTCTCTAATAAACAATTTGGTTTTAGGAAAAAACTATCCTGTAATCTGCAACTCTTACACTGCAAAAACATATGGACTACACAACTCGATCAGGGCAAAGCAATAGATGCAATTTACATAGACTTCTGTAAAGCCTTTGATTCAGTGGTACACAACAAACTACTCCTAAAAATAAAATCTTACAGTATCGCTGAACACCTGCATAACTGGATAGAAGCATTCCTGTCAAACAGACAACAAATGGTCAAAATTGGGAACGTCCTATCAAATTCTGTACCTGTCAACAGTGGTGTCTCCCAAGGCAGTGTTCTAGGAACAACTCTTTTCATACTCTACATAAATGACCTCTGTGATCATATCAAGAGCAACTGCATTCTCTTCACTGATGATGTAAAGCTATTCAACTCCACAGACAATACTGCTACCCTTCAATAAGACCTTGACTATGTATCAGAATGGTCAAACAAATGGCAACTTCAAATCTTAGCAAATAAATGCTCTGTCCTACATATTGGCAAAAAAAAATCAGAAAATAAAATACAAGCTGAATAGTCAAGACCTTGTTGATGATCCAAACTCTGTCAAGGATCTTGGAGTATTCATCTCAAATGACCTAAGTGCTAGAGCCCACTGTAACTACATAGCCAAAAAGGCGTTAAGAATTGTTAACCTAATCTTATGTAGCTTTTTCTCTGGTAATATTACACTAATAACTAGAGCATAGAAAACATTTGCTAGACCAACAATTCCAGCTATCGTAGTATAGTGTAGTGTCTTTGTTTTTTAGCGCCAAAGTCAATTTATCCATTTCTGCGCATTTTTGTTGGTATAATTGGATTGACCAAAGATAAATTATATATCATAAGGCATAAAAGAAAAGTATCAATACATAATAACGAGGTAGCGATATAAGTTAAAAACAGGTGTGGTTATATGACACAAGTTAAGGTGATGAAAACAAAAGAAGAGCTTGCAAACTGTTAAAATAAGAATACTTTTTATCCTGTAACCTCTTTCTTTCTTTCTTTTCCCAAATTCTTTCCCTCTCTTCCTCTTCTCTCTTGTTTCTTTTTTTTTTTCTCTTTCTTTTGCTTATTTGTGTATGTATTGTGACTGGTTTTAATTTTAAAAATTAATAAACTATATTTATAATAATAATAAAAAAAGAAAACATTTGCTAGACCAATACTTGAATACAGCTCATCAGTCTGGAACCCACATTACGTATCTGATATTAGCACAGTTGAGAAAGTCCAGAAATATTTCACAAGAAGAGTTCTCCACTCCTCTACTCATTGCAGAATACCTTATGTCACCAGACTCAAAATTCTAGACCTAGACAACCTAGAACTACGCTGCCTTCGGTCCGATCTAAGTATAGTATATAAAATCATACATTGCAATGTCCTACCTGTCAATGAACACTTCAGCTTCAACCATAACAACACAAGAGCAACCAATAGATACAAATTCAAGGTTAATCACACCAAACTTGATTGCAGTTGAAATACAACTTCAGCAACGGAGTGGTCAATGTCTGGAATACTCTATCTGACTCTGTGGTTTTTTTCCCCAAACCCCAAAAACTTTAATCTTAGACTGTCTACTATTGACCTCACCCCTTTCCTAAGAGGTCTGTAGGGGGTGTGCATAAGCGCACCAACGTGCCTACCATCCCTGTCCTATTGTTTCTTTTATATATTTTTTATTTTTCTTATATGTATCCATGTATTCATAACTATGTTTTTACTTATGCCTATTATCTTGTAAGCAATTGACAAATAAAAATAAATAAAAAATAAATATCAGGATAATTGAAGTCTCCCATTACTATTGTTGTGTGTTTCCTGCATATGTTTGTTAGTTGGTTGGCAAAAAGGACATCTATTTTTTCTGCTTGATTGGGTGGCCTATAATATACACCTATAGCTATGTCATTCTTTATTTATTTTATATTGACCCATATGCATTCTAGGAGGTTTTCATCTTTGATTTCATGCATTTCTGTAGCAATATAGTGGTCCTTTACATACAGTACAGCTCTACCTCCTCTTTTATGAGGTCTGGTTATTTTTGAATAGTTTGTATCCTTCTACCAGTATGTTCCAATCATGGGTTTTATCCCACCAAGTTTCTGTTATTCCAACTATATCATATCTACCTTCATATATTCATAGTTTGGGTTCACCCTGTTTGTTCCCCAGACTTTGTGCATTTGTATATAGGCACTTGAGATCTTTATGTATGACACTACTGTCTACATAACCTGTGTTGTCCCTGCCCCTACTTTCTTGCCTCCTGTATGATTAATGCACATGGTAGGCACTCACTATTAAATGCTTGGTTTTGGTTGGCATCAGGGTTGATAATCTTACCTGTACAAACATCTATTTTCCATGCACTGGTATCCTTATTAATTTTAGGTTGCTGGGGACAGAAATGTTCTGTATCCATTAATTCTCTGTCCCCGCTGTTCAGTTTAAATGTTTATCCAGGAAATCTGTGAATTTAATGCCAAATAACTCACACCTTTCTTTAATGGATGCAAACCATCTCTTTTGTACAGTTTTTCATTGGACCAGCTGCAGACATCATGACTAATAAAACCAAAGCCTTCCCTTTTATACCACTCCTTTAACCACACATTAAACTCCACTACACGCTGGCCTTTCCCTTATATCTAAACAGAGTATCATGTTTCTATTGACATTAATAATATTATACATATAAAGAGCATTTACATGTATGAAGGCCTCAAAAGCACTTTCTTCATATCTATCTATCTATCTATCTATCTATCTATCTATCTATCTATCTATCTATCTATCTATCTATCTTCAGGCTAGTGCTTTCAGCTTCATGCTTGTGCGAGCCAAGCACGAAGCTGAAAGCACCAGCCTGAAGATGGCGAGTGGGACCTCATCGAAACGTCGCCAAGATACTCTCAATCTTACATGGAAAGACCGAACATGCCAAGACCTGCATATATATATATATATGCAGGTCTTGGCATGTTCGGTCTTTTCCCATGTAAGATTGAGAGTATATATATATAAATATTCATCAAGGAAATATTTCTAAGCACATCCCAGATCGAATTATAAGGTGCTAAAATAACAGGAAACAAAAAGGTGACCTGCTTAAAACAAAGGTGATAAAACATTATCAAAACAAAAACTAGGTTTAGAAGCTAAGTAGGATGAAAGCATATTAGTATCTGGGATTAGAATCTCAGGATGGCAGGCTAGACTGGGAAATTCAAAAAGGACCCAAAAAGACCACAAATATGTCCACAGGCTATAATAAAAAAGGTCAAGATAGCAGCCACACTAGTACGACTGAAGCTCTGGTTGATTGCTCTCTTTATTTTTCTTGTGGTTCAGGAGAAAAAAAGCATAGAAATCACAAATGGAATGGAAGCCTGTATTTGAGACAAAAACATAAATTCTCCAGTATCATAAGGAAAAACTAAAAAAGGCAGGGCATCGGGTCTGTTATTGAAATGCTGCCTTTATATTGACAGCCATAGGTCTGCATAACATGGCTTTCCGATTTTTCTCTTTCAGAAGAGTGTCTCTGCAGAACAATTAACAGTTTGGAAACTCTCCAAATTAATATTGTTGTTGCTGTGAACAGAGAAGTGGAGGCACTGTTGCCATGCCAGAACTGCTTAAAGAGACAGAGAGTCTATGATCTCTGAGTAGCTGATATTACTGGCGCCTGCTGAGAGAGTTTAACCCGATTCTCCAATCCATTTGTGGTCTGGGAAAATGCTCTGACTTAGAGCTTGCCAGCTCCTGTGAGACTGTGGATGGAAACCTTACCTCAGTGTGAAAGACCACATGCTACAAAGTCTTGCCTCTGGATGACCGCCCCGGGTGTAAATTAGATCTTATCATTTATGGAGGATTTCAGAAGAAAACATTTGCTTTATTAGTCAGGAAGGAGTAAGGAGTGGCAAGCAAAAGATTAAGGATTTTATATCCTGGAACAACATTGGTAAAGTAGCAGAAAAAAGTGGCTTTCAGAAATCAGGCCAAGAGCTGGCAGCTCTATCAAATGATGATTCAGGCCTGTTAATTGAATGCAATGCCTTGTGATGCAAAATATGAGAGTTGTGAATGATAGGACCTTACATCTCAAACAGTCAGGCTGCTGTGTACATCATCCATATTTTTGTAGCTGGGATCTGATAAGCCATAAGAGACAAAACTTAAAATACCAGTGTTTCAAGAAGGATATGTATTTCTTCCACTCCCAACCACCTCCCTGCACCATTTGCTATTTTTAATACAGGGAAACCATTCATAAATGTGGCCAAACAGGCAGTTTTTCACAAGAAAGCAAAAGTTTGGAGAAAATAGCTGTAAGCCGCTTTCCTATTTGTGCTGTGGTTTTGAACCACTTTGTCAAAATCATGTGTTTCAGTTGAAAATAGTCTGTAACTTAAATACATTCTATATAAGAAAGGCAAAACATGAGTTCTATTTACCCTTGACAGGGAATGAAATATAAAATTATGTTAGGAAAACACTACATTGTTTTGTGACAGCTATTTTGAATCTCTGAGCAAGCTAGAACAGAGATAAAGGTAAACATGGCACTTGAGGAAGCTCAGGAATGATTTCATTTTACACTTTCATGAATGAGCTAGGGTGAATTCAAAGCAATGCAATTGCTTGGCTCAACATTAGTTTTCATGATGGCATCTCATATTTCAAGAAATGCTCCATTGGGCTTTTTCAGACCAGGGATGGGAGAAGTTAAGAGTTTTGCAAAGATATTGAACTAATTAAGCCAATTAAAGCATTCCTTTCAGTTGGCAATAAAGTGTCCTGAGGTATGGAGGAAATTATAACAGATCCTGTGAATTATTAGGGGTAGGAAATGCAAAAGAATTTTTTTCCCTGGCCGGGAAAAGAATTCTAGAAAATCAGTTAGCAGTTTATCAGAACATTAATTGATATTCAGACAAGCAAAAGTGTAAAAACTCTGCTCAGGGATTTCAGGGTAAGCAGCAAGAACATATTGAGGGGAACATATTCAGTAAAAGGGCAGTGATCTTTCCCATATATTTTAGTCAAAAAGATTTGCCTGCTTCTTTTAAACATACTGCAAATTTTGAATAAATATTGTGCCAGGCTAGGTTAGCCTAACAATAACAATGTAACTGCTGGGTTAAGCATGCTGAAAAGATATGGTGCTTTCTCTTTGTTTGTGATCTCCATAAATAAAATTTGCTGATGAAAGGGTTCATTAGCTTTTGCATTCATGGAAGAGGGGAGGAAGGCTTCTGGAGTCCCCATTTCAGTGTGCAAGATTTTTCTTGCCTCCCAAATGCTGGAACTGCTGCTAACTATATAGCAAGCATGTTAAAAATAATTGTGTTGATGTACTGAAGCCATTTGCTGGAATAAGTAAAGACTGCAAACCTCCTGATAATTTTCCCTTTGCTTAACCCCTTGGTGACTCCTAGGATGAACCAGACAAATGGCAATGGTATTTTTCCATTGAGACAAAAAAAAGGGGGGTGGGTGGTGGGTGGGAGGGAATTAAACAACAATGGTTCTGAGCATTTGTTGCTATTTGCTTCCCAAACCTTAATAACATAGGTCCTCCTGTACTTTTGTCAGTTATGTACTATATTGGGCATAGGCATATGTGCAACAGGCTCCCCTTGGATACAACAGGTGGTTTAGCTGCTGTCAAGTGCCCTTGGCACAATGCCCTTCTTAGTAATAAGGAAAAAAGCACTGAGTAGTGAGAAAGGCTTTGGGCTGAAGCCAGACATAGTTGTGCTATCTGCTTAGATTTCATTGAAACCCATCAGCCTTGTTAGTTAGGGCCATTTTTTGTTAGTTCTTCCCCAAAACTTATCTTCTTATCTTCCCCAAACCCCAAAAACTTTAATCTTCCCCAAACCCCAAAAACTTTAACCTTAGACTGTCTACTATTGACCTCACCCCTTTCCTAAGATGTCTGTAGGGGGCGTGCATAAGCGCACCATCGTGCCTACCGTCCCTGTCCTATTGTTTCTCTTATTCTTTTATTTTTCTTATATGTACCCATTTCATGTATTCACAACTATGTATACACTTATACTTATTATCTTGTAAACAATTGGCAAATCAAATAAATAAATAAAAATAAATAAAATAAAGTTAGGGTTAGTTAGGACCAACTTGATTCCTCCTTGTCGCTCCAATGGTTTCAATGGTTGTTGGAATCATTCTTCACCATAGATTGCTTGAATACTTTGCCTTACTTGAATATAGATTAAAACCAGGTTCATGCCATGAAGAGTGGTGGCCTTTACTTCAGTACCTTATTTACTACCTGGTGTGATTGAAATAATGTAAAAGCAGGATGTTTCATCAGGATACCTTGTAAGAGCCCAGGTGGCACAGTGGTTAGAATGCACTACTGCAGGCAAACTCTGCCCACAGTCTGGAGTTCGATCCTGATGGGCTCAAGGTTGACTCAGCCTTCTATCTTTCTGAGATCAGTAAAATGGAGACTCAGATTGTTGCAGGCAATATGCTGACATTGTAAACTGCTCAGAGAGTGCTTTAAAGCACTATGCAGTGGTTTATAAAAGTGCTATTGCTATTGCTACGTAAGAACACTGGTTATATCATGCTTTGATATAATGTGTGGCATATTCACTCTGAATGATGGCCAACAAAATACTGCATTCTATAGATTAAGTAAACCATATTGGTTAGGATACCTTGTTTTTTATAAATTAAAAAAAAATAGTAAATTATAATAAAATAATACTAACCAATATGCCAGTGTCTGAAATAGGACTACACTTTATTTAGTGGGTATTTATGTATTTGTCTTCCTTCCCCCATTTCTCCAGCATGCATTCTATCTCTCAAGCCTTAAAGGGATAGATAAAGTACAACAGAATAAGACATTAATAACTGAAGCTGCACTTTTTCTGCTGTGAAGGCAGCTTTCCCTAAGTACCTGGTTGATCTCCACAGTAGCATATCCTTGTTTCAGAGATTAAGCTATGCCTGTCTAAGTTCAGATGGCTTTATAAATCCAAGGAGATGAATGTAGTTTCACTGTATTTTTATTGGATTTCTGTTTGGGATGAATCCAACAATAACCAGCTTTTGAGAATAAAATACTGTATCAGAAAAATCCTGCTTACAACAGCAGCACCAGCACCAGCAGAAAAAAAAATCTCCCTAAGAAATGATTGATTTCATAACTATGTATCCCATTTTCCCCAGTCTGGCCTATGTCTTTTGGAGACATATATGACTAGCATCTCTGCAATATCTAATGGTGTCACTTCCATGGCCTGCCTATGTTTCTTTTTATTCTTCTGATTTATCTTAATGCTAGAAGCAGAATTAGCTTCAATTTCCCCAACCAGGGGACAGAGAAAGGGGTGGGCATTGCTGCATTAGCTTTATGAAATTAATTTCTGATGAAATGGATATGAGAACTGACTATCAACAACAGTTAAAAAATTCAGTACAGCTTTCTGCCAAGCAGAGTATATACATCATTATTTAGCAGGTCTTTAAAAAATGTATGAATGTGAGAAATATTGTCATGCTTTTTTTATTAGAAGGCATACAATACAGTGAAAAGGCTTGAATCGTCAAATGTTGTGCAAGAACAAGGTTGATATTTGCTGTAGTAAGAACCATATATGATGGAGGTCAAGAATATACAGAATACTTAGGATGTATGATTTTAGGTTGAAGATCAAGAAGCAAGTAAGATAAGAATATGTGAAATCTGTTTGTTGTTTAATGTGGTTATAGAGCAAATTAAAAATGAACAATTATGTAACAAATACTCATGAAGATTTTGGAGATGTATTGGTTGGAGCTATGTATACTTATTTTTTATTCTTAAAGAGTGTGTCCTAACTATATGTAGGGCTGAATAGCATCTATATACTACTAAAACTCTAAGTTGTCATGACCTTTAACTGGATGAAACGGTGCGTCATTAAGGCACCATTTTCTTTGAACTAAAGTATCTCAAATGGGCTAGCGAACATAATATGTCCAAAACCCATGACTCTGGAGAAAATGAATTTGGGAAAGCTGTGGCTGCTTCAGTGCTACTGGCTGCTACTGTGGCAATGTGATCAATGTCCTGTGGCAGTTTCAATGTTCTCAATATTTTCAATGTTCTGCGGCAGTTTCCCAACTAGTCTCACAATCCCTGGCTCCCTCCCCCACCGAGCAACAACCACTTACCTTCTGGGAAGGAAAGGGAAGGGAGGATTTCTGATGCTCCCTACAGATTTCCAAAGAGAAACTCAATGGGGAAGCCATTAAGGAAGTAAGAAGTTACTCTTGCTCCCACTGCTCTCTTGCCCTCCATTCCTGGTCATTCTATTTCTCTATTTAGTTAAGGAAATATCTAGGAAATGATGAATCAATGGGGCATGAATTGTCTTGTTCTTATTAGAAATACTTCAGTTATTATTTTGCTGTATGACATGCTAGCTTCCCTTTTGATGTTTAAATGTTAAAATAATCTAATTTTTTTTAAAAAAGAGATCAAGAATGCAACAGAACTTTGCAGCTGCCAAAGAAACTGTCTGTGGATGTATTAGTATATATAAGTTCCATACTGGAGACCCAAGTTCTAATTTCTTCCAGTATTCTCCCTGACTTGGCTACTATTTGCTTAAGGATAAAGGATAGCACTGGAGGACAGAACATATGGATCTCCAAAGCTGCTACTGGACTAAGTAGACTATAGTAGTGTTGATACGTAGGAAGGTAAGTAGATGGATATTAGTGAAACATATTAAACTGTCTATAGTACACAAAACAGTGACTAAAATATATCTTACCTGCAGGATTCCCATCATACCTTCAAATCTACACATTGATACCTTATATAAATTAAGCCAATTTTCAATCTTATCCATCACCAGGGAGCAATTTAGCCTTATGTCTCCACATAGCTTTTGACCTCTTTTCTCTAATCTATGTCTTTGAGATGTCTATTACAGCAATGACATTTAAAGGATAAGCTCCAATCTGAAGGTGTCTGGAAATTGTAAGATGTAGGCATTTTGCGGATTTTCTTTTTCCTCTTCACTAATCATCTTCATCATCATACCAAAGTATCTGGTATGAAAGTGACTCAACCAAGAGTCAATTTGAGCAGCACACAGCATGCGATAATCCAAAATGGGAACAATCTGGCAGCTCCATTTGACATTTAATGTCTTAATACATCTGTTTGCATTCATGTAACAAGTGCAGTGACAAATAAAAAAAATGACCTAGAAGGAGTCTTTAAAAAGAAGAGAGAGAAAAAAACTCTTTTCAGAATATATAGATTACTATTTTATAATAATAAAGAAATCTTATTCCTTGACAGAATCTATACTGGATGTCAAATAAAATACAGTCATGTAGAAGAATTCTCCATTAATTTGGTATAAGAACCTAAACTTGGGTTCCACTGATGGATTTTTTTACATGAAAACTATTCCGCTTCTATCTGCCTAATTATTTCAGCAAAACAAACAACATAATGTCACATTTAAGGAAACCACTCAGTCGCAAGAAGGAAGAGCTATTTCATCTTAGGGGGATAAAATGCCTCGTGATTTTCAGTTTCCTTGTGTTCTCATAAAGAGCTATTGCAAAAGGCAACATTTGTGCTGTTTGAATTGGATACTCAGTCTTTATTTGGACCCCTGTTTTGAAATGTTCGCCTTCACCAGCTGTTGCTGCTCCTTTTCATAAGCCACACTTTTTTGGCACATCACACCATGCTGGAAGCTGTTTCTAACAAATGTGCCAGCCTTTTACTATTGAATCTACTGGAGTGGTATGAGGTTTTTAATGTTGTGAATTGCTTGTAGCTACTCAGATGGCTGGGGAAAAAAAGAATGGCTTGCCAACTCTACTTACCATCTGATAGCTGATCATATTGGCTGAATATTAGTAATTCCTTTAACCCATCCAACCAAATATCTGAGTCCTGATTTTTGGTGATATTAATTTAACAAAGAGTTAGGAAAATTCCATGAATGCTGAAAGTTCCATTCTTGAGCCAGGATACCATCCTAATGATGAGATTTGTCCAATTCTCTTTAGTTTCTGTCTAGTACATTGAAACATTTCCAAGTTCTGTACAGTAGTTAGTCTGACAGCCATGCACATACATTGACGTACCAAAATACAGAGCTCTATTGCATGATGAAGTATTGATAGAATGTCATGCAAAGAACCTCATGTAAATATGAGCAGAAACAATTTTGTAGTATCCAATCTGGGTTGGTCACTGGGACCAGGACCCAGATCGGATCCTGCAACATTGTCGTGCAACATGTGTATTTTCCTTCATTCATGAGAAACAATTTGCTCATGCCATTCCTTACACAAAGTTACCATATTTTCCTCGGCGGGGCAAGGGTAGACAAATTGGGGTGCTGTACATATTTTTGTACATATTGCTGTAAGCACAAGGTAGTTTTGTATCATGTGCTACTGAAGCACAAGGTAGTTTTGTATCATGTGCTACTGAAAAGAGGAATGGACATGATTAAATAATTTAAAATTTTAACCTTGGAACATCTTGGCAAGGCTTTAGGAAAGGGTTCTTGAGTCTTAAGCCATTCTAAATTTATTGCAGAATTACAATAATATAGCTTCAATGTTTCATTTTTAAATAGGAAAAAGACAATTTCTAAAAGGGCAACCAGAATCAGATGATTGGTAAAAGTAAGAAATATATAAATAGTTTTGTCTCCTGCTTTTAAAAATTGCTGCCCCAGAAATTCACCTCAGATATAATTGCCAATAAGTAGTTGCTCTCTTATAGATACAAATTGAGAATAAGCTATGTCTAATCTATGTATTTATGTGCTAAAAAGATTGCTTTTAAAATTATTAGGGCAATTTACAAGTTTTTGAGTTTCAGGGATCTGAAAATATCCTGTATATAAATTTCAAATTATGCGAGTCCTCCATAACATTTTTCAATTTCATCAGTATTGGTATGGTTTGTTAAGCAACTCTAAAAATTGTTAAGCAAATCTAAAAATTCAATCTGCAACATATATGATATATTATTTTTTTAAAAAATTTCACATTGATTTATTGAGAAGATTTGATAAATAACATACACTTTGACAATTATAGAGAGATTTTTGGTCTTGCTACCCTACATTGAAAAGTACAGCATTATTCCCAACACTATTTTTGTGAACAAACCAGGAAAATACATGCAACTCATTTTTCAAAAGCACCATAAACTTGCATATCAGAACAAATACATTCATAAGCAATGACATCTCCTAATAAATCAACTGGGTCTTTCACAATGAATCTTTTCAATCATCTGTTCCATGTATTTGCTATATCTTTGAAGCAGTGAGCAATAAGATACTGTTAATGCAACCTTCAAAGACTTGATTTCTGGCTGTCACACAGCTGTTAATATTAAAATGTACTTTGTGATATAGAATTCTTGCTTTAGTGCAGGGACATAACTCATGAACATAACAGAGGACTCCTTACAAAGTCACCCAGGCTAAATTCATGTAGTCTTTTGAATAGAATTTCTCTGAAGTGTAAATTTCTACATTTGTCTGAAGTGTAAAAACTGTAATTTTGTGTTTTTATGCTTGCATTTATTATGTTTGTGTTTATTATGTGTGCTTGCTTGCATATACATGTGTGACTACATTATATACACATATATACATTGAACAAATGTTCCAACAAAGAAGCAACTTGGCTGGTGTTTCCATTGAAGCCTTGCATAGAACAGAACAGCATGCCGTTAAAACTGGCTAAGTCCTCTTTCTAGTTCCTCCCTACACAATATGCAAACTGCAAAGTTTTTTCACAGTAGCAAAATATTGTTTCTTCCCATCACTCTTGTTATAGTAAGAAGAAATACAGTTTATTTAATTCCATTAATTGAAAAAAAAGAAGCACATTAACATATAGACTGTAGGGCACTATCAGAAAATACCTCATAAAGATATCCAAGATAGGCAAAGAAAGTCTGAAAATGTCATCAGCTAAAATTTATCTATCTATCTATCTATCTATCTATCTATCTATCTATCTATCTATCTATCTATCTATCTATCTATCTTCTATATTTAAGTGTCTGTGGGTAATTTGCAATAAATATGTATCAACACAACCAACTCCAGGTAAGAAAAAAAAATACAATAACCAATAACTATATGTGCTATATAAATACAAGAAAACATACACACCTATTGTTTAGATCTAATATCAGTGCTGATTTTAGTTTACAGATGACATAGTACTGGAAGAGATCATATTGTTGGATCATCATATAAACAATAACACAAGCAATACATTTCTTAAATAAAGTGTTCCACACTATTATCCTTATTAGGCCAGTAAAACATAGGACATACCACAACTCAGTGTGTCTCCTGAAGTAATTTTAACAATTTGTGCCCTTTACATTCAAGTATAACAAACCCCACAAGAAGTGATTATTGTGAAGAGAATGTTTGGCAGCAACAAGCTTCAATAATTGCAGTGCAGCAATTGTTTTTGGCCATTTGTTGATTGAAGAATATGCTGAAGTTTTACTAAAGCTTCTTGATGAGAAGCAATTCTGTTAGTGATAATGCTTCAAAATCAACAACCACAGGAACATATTTCAACATCAAGGAACTTGGTCCTAAATTCAGCAATGGAAGAGGCAGTAAAGCAGCAGCTATTGCCATAAATGTGTTGAGAAAAAAAAATACCATGAGATCGCAATATGGCAGAATTGTGGTTTTATGAGACTGAAGCATGTGTATGAATAATCTGTGATCTGTTATTTGCATAAATGGACATCTTATGAATAATCACTACATTTTTATAGGTATAGCCCAAATGTATCCCAAAGTTTCATGCTCAGTCTGGGAAAGCTTCTACTCTAGACAAGAAAGTGAACAGCTGGAATACAACAACAACAAAAAAATCATTGATCAATCTTCCTGAATTCAATAGCAAGATGCTACTAAATTCCACAGAATGAAGCAGTTGCCACAAAAGTTGGCATGGGTTAACAAGCCAGATAAGGTTCCTTAGCTAATGTACCACACAATTGTTGAAATAGTCAGCTGTTATAGACCAGTGCCAAGTGACTTATGTTCTATCCAGCAGGTGTAGTGGTTCTAAATATCCACATAAGTAGCAATGAATGCAGTCAGATAGCTAGAAGTAATTAGAAAAGAATGCAGGAAATCCAGGTTCTCTGATGTTGGAGCTTGCAGAATAGCTTATACCTGCTTTAATAATAAACTTTAATTCCTTCCATAAGGACATCTCTTAGTATAACAATAGCATCAAAACTGAAGTGGTATTCACTTTTGTCTACTTTAAGCCCTCTTTTATAGAGTCTCTTAAAAACTGTCATCAGTCTATCACAGAACATTTCAGTTGTTCCTGCATAGGCAATGACATCATCCATGGACTAGACCAGCAGTCCACTGGCGGGCCATGAGAAAATTTTGCTGGGCCACAGAGAAATCTCACCCCAGAGCACCCCCCCAAAGTAATTAATACAGGCTGCGCAAAAACACAAGGCTGCTCAGCCCACATGGCCTGCGGGAACCCTCCCTGCCCACTCACTCCTTACCTGGCAAACTTGTCTACTAAGTTGCTATTTTTCCTTTTCCCGATCATCATCTGTTCTGCTGTGCCGGGAGATTTAGATTAGCTAGGAAGCAGGAAATGGTTGGATTTCTTGCTCTCTAGCTAAGCACAGCCGAACCTCCCTTAGGACTGAAGGTTTGCTTGCAAGCAAATTCAGTGCATACTCACGGCAAGCAAATTTGAGAGACTGAGCTAGCCGATGGCAGATAGATAGATCACTGAATGATTCTGTGAGCAACTCAATCTGCCTGCTTTGTCTGATTTTGGATAAAAGTTGCTTTTTTAAATAAAAAATTCAATATTTACATACATGGTGTGTGGTGAGTTAATTTTGTGAGTTTGCTTGCAAGCAAATTTTATGAGTTTGCTTGCAAGCAAATTTTATGTGACAGACTGAGCTAGCCAATGGCAGATAGATAGATTTCTGAATGAATCTGTGATTCTGTGAGCAACTCAATCTGCCTGCCTGCTTTGCCTGATTTTGGGTAAAAGTTGCTCTTTTTTAAAATAAAAAATTCAATATTTACATGCATGGTGTGTTGTGAGATAATTTTATGAGTTTGCTTGCAACCAATTTTAATGTGACAGACTGAGCTGGCCAATGACAGATATATAGATCTCTGAATGAATCTGATTCTGTGAGCAACTCAATCTGCCTGCCTGCTTTGCCTGATTTTAGGTAAAAGTTGCTATTTTTTATAAAAAAAATCAATATTTATATAAATATTTATAATATTTACATACAAGCCATGCCCAGCCAGACACATGACCACCAAGCCACACTCACAAATTAGGCCACGCCCACAGAACCAGTTAGTGGTCCCTGGGATCTAAAATTATGAGTTTGGTGGTCCCTGAGGTCCAAAAGGTTGGCGACCCCTGGACTAGACCACACCAGAAAAGCATTGTAAGGTAGAGGTTATTGCCTTTTAATAAGCTGTGAGAGTCCATACAAAATTTTACAGAGCTTATAATCACTAAGGTATATTTTAAAGGTTGTCAAATAATAAAATGTTGGTATTACTGTATATACTCGAGTATAAGCCTAGTTTTTCAGCCCAATTTTTGTGCTGAAAAAATCCCCCGCTTATACTCGAGTCAGATTCCCCTCTGAAAAAAAAATGGTGTGGAGTCCCGGCCTCCGGCGGCAGCGACTCCCAACAGCCCCAGCCGGGAAGGGAAAGGCAAAAAGCGCTTTGCCTTTCCCTTCCTGAGGCAGCGGGACTGGGGCCGCGCCGGCGTAGTGACTCCTGACTCAGGGGGCCTCCGAGGGAGGGGAAGAGAGTGACTCCTGCCTCCCGCTGTCATCATCATCTTCTTCTTTTGGGTTAGTGAATCAATTAAACCTTTCATGATAGTGAGATCGTTTCCCAAATTAATTATTTTTATTTTTGAAATTTACCAGTAGCTGCTGCATTTCCCACCCTCGGCTTATACTCGAGTCAATAAGTTTTCCCAGTTTTTTGTGTAAAATTAGGTGCCTCGGCTTATATTCGGGTCGACTTATACTCGAGTATATACGGTACTTCAATTTGCAAAAGTTGGTAGCCTGCAAAGTATTAGTTGTTACTCCTGCACGTGCAGTTTTGTTTTTCTGCTCTCAGATTGATTCATACATAGTTTCCCTTAATGTTGCCTTTTGATATAATCAATACATTGAAGTTTCATTTTCTTCTTTATTTATTAACTTTATGTATTTATAGAACTTATATTGAGTGTTGATAAATGTTAAGTTTGCAACACATTAACTGGTTTTCAGAGAAGCTTCAGGAAATGAAATTTCAGAAACATGTTAAGAGTGATGCTGAAGAAAAATAATGAATCCTACTGGACACAAGTTAAGAGCCTTTGCTAAGCAATAAACCATGGTGATATGAGAGGAAAAATGGAAATATTTTAGTGTTCTTATTACATTTACTGTCTGCCGTCCAGTAAAGTACTGTTGGGTGATTTGCTCCTTGCTAGGGAGTCATGTAACATAACAAGGATCCAGAGAGTTGGATTTTGGCTGTGCAGGTCTTATGGCTGAGGCACATCGTTATCCAGAAAGAGTTTGATGCTGACTTGAATCCTGGAATAGTTTATCCCCAGACACTGTATGATTCCATTTTGCTGGCCTTTCAAGCACTTTTTGTTAATGAACCCGATTCACTGAAATACTTCTAGATATGCTTCTTGTTTCTGCAGCAGGCATTTATCATTCATGAATGCATTTTCCCACCCCTTGATCTCAAGTCATTTCTAAGATTCCCTATTATGTCCATACTGAAACAGTTTTGTCATATTTCTTCCTTGTGTGAAATACTTATCCATAGCAACCTTAGCTCAAAAAAGGTACCTTTTTCTCCTGATGAGTTTGGAAAAAAAAATCACTGAACTGGAAACTGGATACTTCTTCAAATAATATCTTGTTCCTTGTTCAGCTTTATGGACATTCCCAATAATGCAAAATGGTCTATCTATTTTATACAGAGGTCATTGGCATTAATATCCAAAAGTAGGAGATCAGCAGGATCAAAGAACTACGATCTAACATTCCAGGTTCCATCTTAGTTCTCAATGATTTCCTAACAGTATTCTCCAGAATAAGATCTGACTTAAAACTTTTTATTACATAGTACTTTGAGGCATGGCTTTCCCTCAGTCCTTTGTTTTGTCTCAATCCCCACTTCCTTTCTGTTGTACAGTGTCATGTCCTTGTTGGACTCTATTCTGAGGGGGAGACTGAGCAGTTGACAGGAAGTGGGAGTGTGGTTCCGGTGGCTGTGGAAGAAATGGGGGAAGGGCACAGTCTGGCTGGGCATTCAGAGGAAGACCCAGGGCCATCCCCTCTTCATCCTAGGGCATGCAGGGAAGAATGGAGAACGGAGCAATGTGGCTTACAAGAGAGAAGAAGGCCCAGATCCCTTTCATTAGTTGCAGCTGGGAGAACAGGATATAAGTGGGGCGTTTGCACATGGCTCCTTGCTGGAAGCAAAGCGTGCATTATCTTGGTCGAGGCTTATCTGAGTTTTGGCGTCCTCCCAACTGTGGGTGCTGTGTTATCCTTTAAAAGTCTTCAATTTATCATCCTGGCCTCCTGTGTTAATTACTTCAGTGTGGTTTGTGTTGTGTTGGTTTTTAATTTCTAATTATTTTTAGTTTGGGTTCGGACTGCATTTCTGCCCTTTGTAGACTGTTTTTTGAAGAGTTTGCTATTCATCTGAGGATAATTGGACATTGAGGCCAAATTGGAGGCATTAAAGGGAACTTATTCTACTTTGGTGACTTTGTTATTTTTTGTGTCATACCCCGGGTCATCACAGAAGGCCTTCTGGGATTTTAGAACTGCACTACAGCCATCATCACCACTATTTTCATCACTACCCCTTCTATTGTCATGTATAAATATGTCCAGTGGCTTCACAAGTCAAAGTTCCTGGTTCGGATGCTAACTTAATTAACCATAGATAAGATTGACCATAATTTGTTAGTAGCCTTTTTTTGTAGTAAATATCAGATAGCACGACAAATTCCATGCATCAGCACAACACATATTGCTCAGTAAGTTCAATATGAACATATTCTATGGGGCCCTTAAGCCTTGGAAGAAAATAAGATGCTATTTATTCTTCTGACTGAATATTAATGTTTGTGCATGACCAAAGAACATTTCTATGAATTGTGGCATTCTGGCATCAGGCTAAATAAGAGGAAGATCCAGTTTAATTGGGAACATTCAGTAGATGAATATTAAGTACTGCACTGTATTTCAGTACCATAATGTGCTTTATAAAAATAGCAACATAATCAAGTAGAACTGATCAGCAGCCACTTAGTCTGTGCTATGCCCCCAAAGTCTATTTTAAATTGCAGATTGAAATACCTTGTGAATAATATTCATATTAGTCATTTGCCTAGCTTTTTTCAACAATTGTTCTGACTATGGATTACTTATTCTAAGAATATTATTTTGAAACTTTATATTCCTAGCAAAAAATCTTTCTGAGCATCATACTCTTGGTTATCATTATTTTAAATATAGCACCTTTAACTTGGGCAATAAATCAGAAATATAATTACTTGCAGCAGACTTATATCAGGACTCATTTCTGTTATTGTTGTTATGTGAAATTGGAAACAAGGAATCTTGTATATGATAACAAAATTCTCCTTGTCTGTTATGTGAAAATATGATATTAAAGTGCCTGTGGCAGTATAGAACTAAAGCAAAGTGTGTGTGTGTGTGTGTGTGTGTGTGTGTGTGTGTGTGTGTGTGTGTGTGTGTCTGTGTGATCCAATATTTTAATTTCTAGGGAAGACTCTAAACTGTCTTTCTTTTCTGCCACATTAAACACTTCCAGCTTTCCAGATACAGATATAGACAGACAGACAGACACACACACACACAGAGTGACAGAATTTTATGTTTTGCAATTCCTTGGCCAATTAATATAATCTACATTTTGGAAAACAGCAAAAAGTCAGGTGCCCTGCTTTGCATTCTGTGCACTAAGTAATAGAGAAGTATAACAAATTATTTTAATCCTTCCTTTTTGTCTATTTGTACTTGAATATATACAGAAGATGATGATGTGCCATCAAATCAGTTTCAACTCTTAGCAACCACACAAATGGATTTGCTTTACGTATACCCCTACCACTGTAACTGAGTCTATCCAACTTGCTGGTGATTATCATCTTCTTTTTCTTTCTATCTTTCCCAGCATTAGAACCTTCAACAGAGAGTTAAGTCTTCAATTGTACTGTATGATAATTTGAGCCTGGTCATTTGTGCTTCAAATTCTGTGTTGATATGTTCAATGATCCCTTTGTTTGACAAGATATATTAATGCTGGGCAGATAAATATTTCATCAATCAGTTCTCAGTATTAAGGAGAATTTTGTCTTCCTTCCTTCCTTCCTTCCATTTTTTGAATTTGCTCATTTTTTGAATTTGCTCAATCAGATCTAATTAAAGTCTTCTCTTTTAATAATACTTATGCAGATAATTTTAAAACTATTCTGGAAGGTATTAATATGAATGTATTTGGATGAATCCTAAATCTAGTAAGTTGTTTTAGAAATAAATGATCAGGTTTTTCTTTGAAGTTATTGTAATAAAATATGAACTTTCCTGAAGCTACATGAGAACTTGGATGCTCCAACACTGGAGGTTTTTTTAAAAGAAGAGATTGGACAACCATTTGTCTGAAATGGTATAGGGATTCCTGCTTCAGCAGGGGGTTGGACTAGGCAACCTCCAAGGTCTCTTCTAATTCTGTTATTCTGAGCCTGCATTAAAATGAGCAGTGTATCTCTGAAAAACATGGTTTTCCTTCTATATGGGAATAGTTAGAAAATAGAAATAGAATGAATGACAGTTCCAACTCCTAATCACAGAAAAGATTTATCATGGCTGTCCAATAACTCTGCCTTGGAGGATGGATATTACATAATTACTCAAATACACTGTCTTTGTTTTATCTCCTGAGGTTATCAGTCATAATAAATATTTACTGTTTGAAATATGATAATATATATTGAGTTTTGAATAGAGCCTCAAAACTTCCTCTTCCTTATTCAGTAATAAAAATGGATGTTGTCCATTGTTCTGATATTGCTCTGCATATACTATTATTATTTTCTGTACTCACTCACCAACACATTTAAACTTTGTTCTCAGTTTCAAAACTGTGCTGATCCCAAGCTCAACCCACAATGCAATTCTTTGTTTATCTTCATTTATTATCAGACTAAAATATTTGTTCACATGCTTGCTTAAAACAATTGTTATGGAGTCCAGACCTAACCAAATTTGGGATCTTTTTTTTAATAACAAATTTTTGCTTGATTTCAACTATCCAGGTCTCTATCAAGTACTTTCTTTTTTCTTCTAAACACCTCTGAACATTTGACATTTTAGACAAAATCTGCCACAATTTTTTCATTTGGGAGATTTATGAAAATTATTCAAAAAAATAAGATGGGTCTGGAAGCATTCTTACATTATCACTGGGGTGGCGCAGTGTTTAGAATGCAATACTGCAGGCTATGTCTGCAGACTATTGGCTGCCTGCAATTTGGCAGTTCAAATTTCACCAGGTTCAAGGTTGATTCAGCCTTCTATCTTTCTAATGTGGGTAAAATTAAGGCCTAGATTGTTGGCGGCAATATGCTGATTCTGTGAACCATTTAGAGAGGGCTGTAAAGCATTGTGAAGCGGTATATAAGTCTAAGTGATATTGCTAGTTCTATTAGAAAGCTGCAAATACTATTTGTTCCTAAAAAGTGTCATATATGCCTAAAAATGAAATCTAATTAGGAAAAGCACAATATAAGCAATATATTGTACTTTTCCAAAATATATAACAATATATATTGTTGTGACAAGCCTGAAGTCACTCTGTTTGGCCTAAGGCAGACTAGAACTCACAGTCTCCTGGTATCTAGCCTGATGCCTTAATTACTACACTTGAAATAATAATCTCAATTAGCATATGAACAACAAAAGATGTGATTGTCTAGGACTAATTGAGGAAAAGAAAGAACACTAACAATAGCAGTAACAACAGTGATGTGGCATTGATAATGACAACAATGATGCTAAACTTCAAAATAAAAACTTGGCTTGTTGAGTGTGACAGTTCTGTTAAAACTATACTTTCAGACTTGAAAATGTTCATCTGCCTTCAGCACAACCCTAAGTGGGATGGATTCATTTTATTTACGCCATGAATTAATGTTTATTGAGGCAAATGTGCCTGAGATTAGTTAGGCACATTAGCGTTAAGGAGGTGAAGAACAGGATCAATGGTCTGATATCTCTTCATTTTCTGCACCTGGCTGATTCAACCTTTAATTTTGTTAGTGGAAGTTAGGGAAGCAAGCCTGATGGACAGAAGGGACAATCTCCCAAGCTATGAGCAAATATGTGTGGAGAGAGACAGAAAGGAGCAAGAGGGATGATGGGGTGGAGGAAAGGAGATTTACAGACACAGGCTGAGCTTGACTTGAAGAGAGTAATGAGGAATTTGATTTGCTTTCTCTTTTCTCTTACTCTTTCAAGCTTAACCCTGCTATATTCCACAATGACTTACTAGTTACAAAGAAGGCTCTCTTGTTTAGAGACAGACAACTGAGTGCATTTACAATTAGCTGAATTGATTAACCTTTACAAATGCTGCTACCTTTAGCTGCTTCCTCCCCCTACCATCTCCGGTTGAACAATGTGTCTTATTGATAAAAAAAAATGCCATCCCTTTATGACAGCTCTGATTTGCCAGGGACTTTGTCAGTTATATAACTTGTCTGGGTAAAGAAGGAACGGCGGCCGTCTCAAGTGTCTACTCCTCCTTCTTCCCCAGGCTCCACAATGGTTGATTGGCATCACACAAATGGCTCCCCACATCTGCAGTGGAGGGGGAGGGGGTTGTGTGACAAAAACAAGCACTGTAAGAAAAATCTGCTTTTCCATATGCTCATGCAAAACCTGGATCTGCATATCAGCCAAATGAGCGAGTGTATGCCTTCTGTGCCTGGGCTAAAGAAAAGAGATTGGCAGCTACATTTGGATAATTATCTATGAATATTATCTATAAGCATTATCCATTACTATTCTTTATGAATGTTCTCTCATCCTGCTTTCCCTAATGACAACTGAATGCTCTTTTGCACCAACTGTGATGCTCAACACTATTAAATTCTCCTGGGGTTTAAATTGTTTTAGTTGTTCTTGCTCTCAGTATCTTCAAACGATCTCCCCAGAGACTGATGTCAGTCAACTAGCACTGATGCTCAGAAATAATGTACATTATTGTCTGAGGGATGTCTTTTTAACCCCATGCTCTGCAAACTTTTTGAACATTGAAAATCCTATTTGCCTGGCTTTGAAGATGGCACTCTACCTTCCTCCCCTTTCCTCTTTCAAAGGATGAATTTCTGTGATCAGAAAGGTTAATGGACTGACAGCAGAGGTGATCACAGTGCAAATTCATCAGTGTTCCCACCAGGATCTTTCACACTTGGTGTACCTGTTAAAACAGACTTATTCCCTTTGAAAGAAGAGCACTGGCTCATTCCCTCCATCCCTCCTTCCCCCCACTGCTTCCCCCAGCAATTCATATAAAAGTTCTTCCCAGCCTTTGATCAGTTTTAGATCCTCCAGTATTACATGATTTGACTTTCTGAGCTTAGTTTGTGACTCAGCAGACGCTGATCTGAGGACACTACTTTCATTTTCTTTTCATTAATATTGGTGCTGTATTCACAGGTATCCTGAAAAAGACATGAGATTTGATGGAATGGCTAAGGACAGGATGTCTGCCAGCAGATCTAAAGCATGAAATATTTAGATTCTGTAGCTGCTGAGCACAGCTACTATTTTATTCCCTGTCCACATGTCTAACAACCATTTTAAAGCAAAAAAAAGCATCATTTTAAAAACTTCAATTGTGTATAAGAAACAATTTTGAAAGAGAGGCCAGGAGGGTTTTCTATTATGTGCCGGTGGGAAAATTAACTCATATTTATATATTAGTATCTCTCTAAACTTAAAACCATAATTTATTTAGGAGGACATATGAAAGCCATTCATTATTTTCTCCATTAAAGAAAAGGACATGATACTGCTCTGGAAAAAAAAAAGGAACAATGATGGCACTCTGCCATTTCTTTTCTGAATAACTGGGGATTTACGCCCTCCCCTTTCCAAGTAAAATCAGGGGGTTGCTGTAGCAAAGAAGGGGGCTTTCACAGCACGACAAACAAATTAGAAAACAGCAGATGCAGCACAAATTAAGATGTATTTAGCGCAGCAGTCCATCAGATGTGTGAAAGTCTTTTGTATAGCAGCTTTGTGAGATTGATGCATTGCACCTTTGACAACTGATAATGAACCCTTCTGGCAATTAGAGGTGGAAATACAGAGGATTCAAAAATTGGTGTGATTCCCTGTGGGGGGTATTTGCAAAGAAACCATAGAAGAAGATGTTAGTGTGAAAGTTCATTAAAAAAAAAGACATTTGATTATGCAAACATTCTAATGAAATGCTTCCCTTCCCAAAAGCTGATAACACTAACAGGTTGGCTGACCCATTTGCCCTCTAACAATAAATCTCAAAAACCCATTATGACCAGATATCTCAAGGCAATCCCAAGCCAGTGTGCAACCTGAAGCAAGACATTACCTGATCTCCTTCATTTCAATAAATGTAGATACTAATTTTATCTTATTTTATTTATCTCTTTTCTCTCACCTCTACTTCAAAACATGTCTTCTTTCTGAAGTATTTATACTAAACTCTGGATCTCCAACCAAGTGTCTGAGAAGTCCATTGTATCTCGCTATAGGTTTTTTTGCTAAGTTTTCTGCCTTGTTAATCTCGTGTTTTTATGGTCTTTTAATAAACATTTTTAGAAAGATAACATGCTGCAAAGGAAGGTCCAAGTTGAACTATAGTCTGTATATTGCATAATGTCTTTGTGCCTCACTCAGATCCCAGATACAGTGTTAGAAAATAAAATGGTTGATGATGCAGCCCATTTTTGCCCAGAAACAATGCAAAAATTAATTGACACAATAGACAACTGTTTCAGATGCTAAAGGAGATAGCAAGAGAACAAACATACCTTTTATACTGATAAATGTGCATTTTGCAATTGATGCAAAAATTATTCACAGTGATAGCCATTTTAGGATGCTGCATAGAACCATGCTGTCAACCTACCAAATTTACCAAATTTACAATCTACTGGGAGGAAGGGGGAAAAGAAAGCAGGGAGATAAAAATTCAAGATGGCAGCAGTGACTTTGTGATTGATGTCCCAGCTATTTTTAACATGTGTTGCATTTATGGGGCATGTAAAAAGGTTCAGGGTTTAAGTCACATGGATGTGGCTGAGTTCTTAACTGTTTATCCCTTCCTTTGGTAGACATTCCTATTCAAAATACTCAAAGACTTTAAATCATGCAAGTAGGTTTTTAAAATAATGCATTTGACATCTGCATTTAAAATTAATGTTCCCCTTCCTATTTCAGCCCAAGGAAATAGGAATTTTAAAAGTCAGACCAAAAGTCCTTGTACTTCCAAATCAGTTTTATATTAGGAAATAGTGAAGAGAAGAGATTTCTCTTGTGTGAAATGCTGGCCTTCCAGTCCTTTCTCTATTACTGGGAGATGAATTCTTGGCATTTCCTAGGGCTAATACCTGCTGAGAGTAGAGTACTGTAGTGAGGTGATACCTGTTACATATAGAATAATCGTTTTCCTTTTTATAGTCTTTTGTTTGAGGATGTCAAACGCTTTACAAATTGAAGAAGTTGCACAGTTAATTTTTCAGTGATTTATGGGAAAGTGTGGTTATTAAAGTAGGGCCCCTCCCTCTCATTTTCCATAGCTGCTCTTTTTAAAAACTTATCGTCCAATCTTTGCTCAACTTGTTAATTAGATTAGAGACATTTTCAAAAGGAGTCTTTGGATGGGTCTTATAAGAATCCCTATGGCAATAACAATTTCAAAGGTGACTTCTAGATTATTAAAAAGCTAAGGCATCAATTAGGTTGAATGCAGATTGCATACTTTTTCATCAGATAATAATAACAACAATTTATAACTATTTTTGATAGACATTTCTAGTATATTATCTGGTATTTTATTTGAAAACAGGCTTCGTAAAGTATAAAAACTGTCTGACCTAAGTTGAATGCAATCTGCAACCACTGAATCCACATAATATAAATTTCAACAAGAAAGAATTAAAGAGTGTTTTGGAGAACTGCCTTAATAATTGATATTGCTACCTTTCAGTCCAATCATTCTTACTATCAGTTGTGCACATTTCTTACTCTGCTTATATAAGCTCCCAATGGCAATCTCAGTCTTTATGCCACCTTAACATTGCAAATGGAGATAGTGTGGAGAGGGCATAAAAGTTGTGTCAAGTCCTGACCAAATATCCCTGCACTCCTGCATATGATGTCCATTATTCTTATAAAAGGAAAATCTTCCCTGAAACATTTAAAACTGCTACTACAGTAACTACAAACCACTCCTTCCTAGAAGTTCAGACAATTTTTCTATCAATAAGACCTAATGAACACATTTCAATTTGGTTTAATACTGTTTAATTTATTAGGATACTAGCAAAGGAAGTTACTATGGAAACTAAGTCGCAGTTTGACATGATTAAAAATCCACACATTTTAAGGCAGTATGTTAATTCTGTCAATGGGAGGGCTAGAAAATCATGCATAAGCTTTTACGATTTTGTTAATATAGATGCTTCTTAGTCAACTCTTGTTGTCCATTTATGATTCTCAGACATGATGCGATGGGCATTCCACAATCAGATTTTACTTTTCCAAGATTCTGTTTCTTAGTTCTAACAAAGTTTGAGATAGTTGCCGAAACATTACATTCATTTTATATTTGATTATATTAATATACAGGTGAAACTTGAAAAATTAGAATATCGTGCAAAAGTTCATTTATTTCAGTAATGCAACGTAAAAGATGAACCTAATATATGAGATAGACTCATTACATGCAAAGCAAGATAGGTCAAGCCGTGATGCATCATAATTGAGATGATTATGAAATCATTATACAGCTCATGAAAACCCCAAATCCACAATCTCAGAAAATTAGAATATTGTGAAAAGGTTCAATATTCTAGGCTCAAAGTGTCCCACTCTAATCAGCTAATTAAGCCATAAGACCTGCAAAGGGTTCCTGAGCCAATGGTTTCTCAGTCTGGTTCAGTAGGAATCACAATCATGGGAAAGACTGCTGACCTGACAGTTGTGGTGAAAACCATCATTGACACCCTCCATAAGGAGGGAAAGCCTCAAAAGGTAATTGCAAAAGAAGTTGAATGTTCCCAAAATGCTGTATCAAAGCACATTAATAGAAAGTTATGTGGAAGGGAAAAGTGTGGGAGAAAAAGGTGCACAAGCAGCAGGGATGACCGCAGCCTAGAGAGGATTGTCAGGAAAAGGCCATTCAAAAGTGTTGGGGACTTTCACAAGGAATGGACTGAGGCTGGAGTCAGTGCATCAAGAGCCACCACACACAGACGGATCCTGGACATGGGCTTCAAATGTTGTATTCCTCTTGTCAAGCTGCTCCTGAACAACAAACAACGTCAGAAATGTCTTACCTGGGCTAAAGAAAAACAGAACTGGTCTGTTGCTCAGTGGTCCAAAGTCCCCTTTTCTGATGAGAGCAACTTTTGCATCTCATTTGGAAACCAAAGACCCAGAGTCTGGAGGAAGAATGGAGAGGCACACACTGCAAGATGCTTGAAGTCCATAGTCCATAGTCCATAGTCCATGTGAATTTTCCATAGTCTGTGTTGATTTGGGGAGCCATGTCATCTACTGGTGTTGGTCCACTGTGCTTCATTAAGTCCAGGGTCAACGCAGCCATCTACCAGGAGATTTTTGAGCACTTCATGCTTCCTTACGCAGACGAGCTTTATGGGATGCTGACTTCATTTTCCAGCAGGACTTGGCACCTGCCCACACTGCCAAAAGCACCAAAACCTGGTTCAATGACCGTGGGAATACTGTGCTTGATTGGCCAGCAAACTCGCCTGACCTGAACCCCATAGAGAATCTATGGGGCATTGCCAAGAGAAAGATGAGAGACATGGGACCGAACAATGCAGAAGAGCTGAAGGCCGCTATTGAAGCATCCTGGTCTTCCATAAAACCTCAGCAGTGCCACAGACTTATAGCTTCCATGCCACGCCGCATTGAGGCAGTAATTGCTACAAAAGGGGCCCAAACCAAGTACTGAGTTGCATGCTTATACTTTTCAGAGGTCCGATATTGTTGTATGTAGAATCCTTGCTTTATTGATTGCATATAATATTCTAATTTTCTGAGATTGTGGATTTGGGGTTTTCATGAGCTGTAAGCCATAATCATCACAATTATGACACATCACAGCTTGAACTATCTTGCTTTGCATGTAACGAGTCTATCTCATATATTAGTTTCACCTTTTAAGTTCCATTACTGAAATAAATGAACTTTTGCACGATATTCTAATTTTTTGAGTTTCACCTGTATATGGCTGTGGATTATTCCACTTCAGTTATCTGCACATTGCTTTTTAAATTTTTTGGGGCAGATTTTCAACAAGCAGGGAGATAGAGTTGTGGAAAACCAGAAAGCTTGCACTCTATTTTGTAACTGTCCAATGGGCTTCGTAAAAGTACTTGTTTTATTGAGGAAAATGAATGCAATAAGTGTTTGCTAAAGAAAGTTTGACTCTACTAAAAATTACAAGAACTGTAATTTTTCAAAGTCTGCCTGGGTGATACAAGCCATCAAGGTTGGTACATTCTGGGTCCCTTCAATAAACCAATGTCATCTTTTGGGATCCAGAAAGTTCACTTTTTTTGTTGCCCTGCCTGCTCTCTGGAATAAGTTTCCCTCGCAATTTGGTGGTTCATATTGGATGGCATTCCAGAAGGCCTTAAAGGCATGGGTTATTTAGGCCATAGGTTGAGGTGGTAGGATTGCCTCTTTGTGTGGTCAGTGGTGGTATTCAAAAACTTTTACTACCGGTTCTGTGGGCATGGCTTGGTGGGCGTGGCCATGCGACTGGGTGGGCATGGCTTTTTTTGGCAGCCCCCACCCATTTTTGGGAACTTCTTAGCCACAGAGGAGCCTCTGGGGGGGGAGGAGTGTTTTTGCTTCCCTAAGGCTCCTCTGGGGCTCTGGAAGGGAAAAAACAGAGCATGGGAGGGGCATGCAGCACTCCTCCAAGCTCCGTTTTGGGAGCTTCCTAGCCTCAGAGAAGCCTCTTGGGGGGTTGTCTTTGCTCCCCTAAGGCTCCTCTGGGGCTCTGGAAGGCAAAAAATGGAGGGGGGGGGGCTGAGCTCCTCCCTCCATTTTTTGCCTTCCTGGGCCTCAGCAAGGGGAATCCTGGCACAGCTGATCTTATCTACAGCTGATTATCAGGAGGGAATAAAAAAGAAATACATACCTTAGGCGAATTTCAGGCAGGCGGGCGGGGTGAGTGAGCATCGGGCAGGAGGGCGACCGGGTGGGAGGGCATGGCCAGCCAGATCTTACTTCCAGTTTGGCGACCCATGCCAAATTCTTGCTACTAGTTCGCCTGATCCGTTGCGAACCGGCTGAATACCACCACTGGTGTGGGTCTATATATGTTTCCTGTACTTTTGGCAAGATTTGTGTCCTATTTATCTTAGGCTATTCTCCTCCCCCCCCTATTTATACTATAACTTATTCTGTTGTGTTATGAGTTATCCAGAGTCATTTAGGGCATCAGGTGATGCCTAAGTCAAATAAATTAAATTAAAGTGGATTGTGCCATTTTTAAAAATTCATTTTTAATGAAGCTGTCTTGATAGACTGACTAGTACTAACTAATCTTTCTCATAATTAATAGGATAATATTTCATTATTTTACTACGTAGTTCTTTTGCAAGTCTCAGTTAAATTGGAAGTGAGCCAGGCAGCCACCAAATAATTCCTCATAGTGATTTTACAGTACATGTCATTTCTTGAAAATTCTTATGCTTATTTTGTCTTCAACTTACAACTTTTAACCTTCATTTCTGATAGTGTTTAATACAGAATGTTATTAGCAGTGATCCCCTGATATGATTATTACATTAGAACAGATTGCCAGGCAATGCCGTTGATTGCATTTAATCAGGAATGAAGATGATTGAACTTGGGCAAATGAATTGCTTTTTCTGCAGCTTGGTAAAAAACAGGTGGGAAAAATCAATCAGCCCTTTACTTTGTCAACTCTGATCTTCTCTCACACAACTGTATCTAATAATTGAACAATTAAATTTAGCCTCAGTTTGTGTCTCTGTGTGTTTAGCATGATTGTATTTGAATCCAGACATACTATTAACTTTCAGGTAATTCTTGATTTTTCAAAAACAATTCTTGTACTACTAAACCAGGGGTCTTCAAACTTGACAGCTTTAAGACTTATGGACTTCAAATCCCAGAATTCCTCCTTCAGTCATGTTAGCTCAAGAATTCTGGGAGTTGAAGTCCACAAGTCTTAAACTTGCAAAGTTTGAAGACCCTTGTACAGTAGCTTACATTTGAGGGCAGATAAGTTCAGAAAAAGCAATATATTGTGTCATTGGCTTGTACTCTAACTGTAGGAGTTTGTTGGCTAACTCCTGCCTCTCCCCTGCTTGTGGGACTATATCATAGTAACATGTTGGTATTGCAAAATAGAATACTTTTTCTCAACTTTAGCAATTAAGTATGGTGGCTCTGAGAGTTGAAACCTATACATCTTAAAGTTGCCACGGTTGAGCAATAAGAGAGCAAATTCAGAATTGCTGGCATCCCAGCGACTTGGAAGACAGAGATTTCACTTAATTGCAAAATCAGAAAACATGTCAAAATTCTGACAATGTATATTATTTTATTTTGGGGAAAAGGAGGATATAGAATAAGTCACTCAGTAAGTAGCAAGCAATTCTCCATAGGAAGCTGTTTTCAAGGGAGGGCAAACACTTATTGACTCAGGAGGGCTGTAAAAGTTCTAGATTCCCACTTGCATAAACAGATCCATGTTTACAATATGAAATTATCTGAAAACACATAAAGCAGCTTAGGTAGATCATAAGTTCATTTTAAATTGGGTTTAGGTTTAGCAGATTGAAGAGAAGAATAATGTGGAAGAATTTTGAGAGAGTGAGAATCCAGGTTCAAAGAGGCCATGATGACCTGGAATATACTTTCTCAAAGTACTGTCATCTCACATTAAGAAAAATATATGAATGTTGCAGGAGAAAGCTTGTTTGCTTTCTCCTCCTTTGTTGCATAAGATCCAGGACATAGTGTTCTCAGAAACTTCAGGGATGAAGTCCACCAAAAGAAGTTTTATTGCCTTGGTTCTGTGTGAAAATTAATGCATAGAACCCAAAGAAATGATGCCAGAAGCACAATATTAATTAATATATTGTTTATACCTTCATTTTAGCAGTTTTAAATATGTGATAAATATATGTAGATGATGAGCCACACAGTGTTCATATGATATAGCTTGCCCCTCTTGTACCTCTCTATTAGATTTACCATCACAGCATTTAATTCCATCTTTATTTGGATACACTGGGATTTTTCAGAATGACTGCAAATTATATTCAATGAACAAAAACTCTCTTTTTAGGGGTGGAGACAGAAAGGGGGGAAATCTTAACAGCTGCCAAATAATTATAGGATTTAAGATGACAGAGTGGTGTCCAGGAAAAAAAGCAATTCCAGTCTACTATCTGTTCAGCTAAAAGGTTCTACAGAATATAATTAAGGATGTTTGTTATCGGCTAGAAAATATTTCCAAGAATGAGAGAAAACACCAGGAATTATAAACAGTGTTCATGGTAGCATTATCACATTTAATAGCCATATTAAAAAAATGAAGGTACAATACTGAAGAAATAGATGATGTTGTTGTTTAAGGACTTTCTGCACTAGATTTCAGCTTCCCCAGCATGGACTTCTTGGAGTTGGACTGACTTTAGTTGAATTTACTCTTAAAAAAGGAAATTAACCCTGGATCCCTCTACACTTTATATTAAACAACTATAAAGCCTATTGAGCTCCATTGATTCTTATAGCTAAGAATCTAAATTCCACCCTGCAGACTCTCAGATTAATACATTTTTCCATAAAGCACATACACCAGCGAGTTCATTCACTGTCTTCCTCTCTTATGCTTGCATAAATCCTGCCAGAAAATTATAACACTTTATAATCATATGTTCAGAGTTGAAATCTTTTCCACATGTAAGGCATAAATGTTCAAGATACATGGCGTTAAAAAAGATTAATGATCAGGGAGTAGGGATTGATGCCCTGAAGTGTATCCAAGGGACCATTCACCCCAGCTGCTTCTTAAACCTCAGGATATGCTCAATTTCAAGGTCATTATTGCTATTATGAGACAGTCAACAAACATTTATAAGCATTTCCCCAGAGATATCCCCTCCCCGCTTCATTTCTTATGTCAACTTTGTTGTGCTGGTGTTAGTGATTTGCAATATTCCTGTTACATATTTAAGTATCTTGTTCAGCCAGTATCCAACTCTATGAGTCATTTTAATTATTTTATGTTTCATACTTAGAAACAGATTTTTCCCCATTGGTGTAATAGCCCAGTTGTGGATTTCAGTGTGCCAGTGATAAACTGTAGACTTATTAGTGTGCCAGTAGACCTGATCCCTATAATAAACAGGAATGTGATTAAAGAATAAACAATAACATTGCTGAAAAGGTTCTTGATCTGAATGATTAGGTTGTATAAATCCCTATTGCTTCAAAGTCTGAAAACATCTAACGCATAAATATCCAGAGGTTTAATTGGTTTGATTTAGAGAAACATCTCGCCATATGCTTCAAAACTCAAGCGCTGTTAAATCAGCACATATGCATGAGCATAGGATGGCAAAGCAGGAGGATCTGTATTAAAAATTAGGAAAACAAAGGAAAATAAAGGTTTTCCAGCCATATTAATTTGTCTCTTTGCCCCATTCATATTTATCATATGTATTTTTCAAGAAATTAAGTGTAATTGATGGGGCAATACTGTGTTTTGTACATTCATATTCATAATGTAACTTCTGTTTCTAAGCATTTTCTTCTCTATTTTTCCTAGTACTTATCACTGTTAGTAAGCATCACAGAATTAAGCTTAGATATGCATGACACTGCTTTGAAAAGAGATCCCCAAGCAGAATGTTCATTCTTATTGTTTAAAATCTGTTTCTGACATCTGAATTTAATACAGAACTTGTTAAACAGACCTGTTTATTAAGAGCAATGGCTCTGTAAATAGAGTACAGGCCTGAAGTATGACATTACTTTTGTCCTGGCCTGGGGTAACATTTTGGATGATTCATTCATTGTCCTGGAAGAAAAAGGATCAGATATTTTTAAACATTGAAATACAATTCTGTTTATCAGTTCTTAGTGGCAATTGTTTTATGTTTCATAGTACATGCATGCACACACCTAACATACATACACTACAAAAATGGCATTGATTTTTCTTTTCCTCACTTAACAAAGATCATCAAATCCTTTCTATTTAAGAGTTTTAACTGTTCCCCAACACACATCTCTGCTCAGTTTTGATTTGATCTGAAATATCAAAACCTTAATAGTAAATAAATAAATAAATAATAGATTTAAAGTTTAAGGTTTATATTAATAGACAAGTAGTTTGGTTTTCTCAAGGAGTTGACCAGATACTGACAATTTCAAAACGTTCCTGCCTAGGCTGTATGTGACATTTTCTATAGAAAGATCATGAATAAAAGTTGGTCCCTGTATAGATTGGTCCCTATTTGGATTAAACAATCATAGGCTTTCTCCACAAAAGGAAAAAAATGACAATGGGGACTGCTCATTATTCATCCTGTAGTTTGCCACTAATTTTTGCTTTATTCTTCCTCCATAATTTATTGTATAAAACTGATCTCCTTGTTCCCATTATCATTTCAGTTTAACATTCTGGTTAGTGTTTAAAACAGAATCTGTCTGCTTAATCTAACTGTTTAGATGATGATTAATCTCTTTTAAATCAGTAAGTCTATGGAAAGGTAAGCACACAGAATATTAAAGAAAAAGACTTGAAGCAGACTTTAGTATATTTAACTATTACATTTGAAGAACATTATCTGGATTCTCTATTTTTTTTTTTTTAGTTTGCATGTTAAGTTTATAAATTGGGCAGAAAGTGAAGAATGGAGGGAAATCAAGAGACTGGTTTCAATGATATGTTTGAGGCCATAGCCCTTTTTACATACAAACAAAGAGTTTGGGTATCCATCTTAACTCTTGATTTCTCCCCATTCTCATAGATGTCCCTAGGAAACTCTTGGTACCCTTCCTTACCCCGAACATACAGGATGTAGGATAAACCCCCACTTTCAAATGCAAAAAGAATATCTATAGTCAAAGGCAAGGGAAAGAAACCAATTTGACCATAATAGAATATGTACTAGTGAATACATTTTTATTCTTAAAGGCACTTATGAATGCTGAATTAGATGTTCTTTTTCATGTATTAGGAATATTTCAGGAATATTGTGAAATAGGTTTTCTTTCTGAGTAGAAGGCTTTGCTGTCACAGAATGATACTTTCTTCCGTTTACATTATGCTTTATAGTTTTCCCCATTTAATGGAAATCTTACTCATAATAGTCATAATAGTCCCTGTCCTATTGTTTCTTTCTTTTTTCTTATTTGTATCCATTTCATGTATTTATAACCATGTTTATACTTATACCTGTTATCTAATAATTGTTTGACAAATAAATAAATAAATAAATAAATAAATAAATAAATAAATAAATAATGAAGTTATGAACATATTACACAATACTGAATGAGAAGAACCAGAACAGAAAGTTCTTTTAGCTATGATTTTTAGTTGATGAAATATGTCTAATTTCTACCTCAAACCCTTGTTGAGAGGACAAAATAAGGAAATTTAAAAAAATGAAAAACAATGAAAAACATCATGAGAATCCTTCTGAGAAAGTGGTCCAGAATCTTTGACAATATTTAGGAGTATCACTACCACTTAAAGAATATATTTCTTGAACATTGGACATTTAAAAATCACATATGATTCTGTTATTAATTCTGGTTTATAATTAATTTCATTTCGGATCACAGTTTCTAAATTTTTAGAGCCATATTGTTTATCAAAGTGGGGAAGTTGATTTCAGAATATAGATTTTCACCACTAGGATATATTTAAAGCAATCTGCTAGTCTAATATAAAAGTAATCTTTGCTTTTGGACCTATTTCACATATGAAGATTAATAATTTACATATGTTGCTATAGCAACTAGGTATCAAAGTACAATAAGTCTAGACAGTGCTGTTCCTGCCCTTTGAAGCCAAAATCAAATGTAAATATCAGGTTTTGAATCCTGCTGCCAGGAATAATTCCTAAAAATTAAAACAGTGGGAAAAAAAACCCTGACTGCTGAACTTTTCCACTAATAAATTAAATCTTCAAAGCTAATAGAAAGCTTAAGTTTTCAATGGTATTTATTATATTCACTCTTTAAGTAATTAAGAGACAAAGGAGTTTTGAAATAATCCTATTGAATGCCACAGTACCTAAGAGGTTGACACTTAGAAATGTGAAGGTCATATCAATACCCACATAAAATCAAAGGTTCATGAAACAGCAACCCAGGCACACATTCCTCATTTTAGCTATGAAATAATGTGCTGCCAATATGCCCTTTGTGTGGTAAGGGATTCGTGGATATGACATGTACAGTACTACCCTCCTCCTGAGTGGAATTAAACTTCCCAATTAGCAAGGCCATTTCATTTTAAAATATTTCCCTTGAAGTTCTTTTGATAGTATTCTTTCAGAGTGACATTGTTCACTATCTGTATTAAATAATTTATTTGCTTGTTTATTGTTTACTCAATTTGTATGACAACCTTCAAAGCCAAGTTTTCCTATGATTCCTATGGCAGTATGATATAGACATATAATGATAGTAAAAACAAACTAATATCTTGATGATTTCCACAAGGGTTTTCATTGTCGGTGATAATACCATTTGGTCAAAATCATCAAGAGAAGACATTATATACGCCACATTGACCTTCTGGAAGATAAGCAGCATATAAAGTTAAAGCTAATGAAACTGAAGGCATGAGAGGCCCCGAGAAATAGGAATATTTCATGGGAATGAGCAATTAGACGCTTAATGAAGCATAGATAGAATTGAAAATGAAAAATAACATTTCTTTTTATGAATAGTTTTAATAATGTGTTCATTCTGTTACTATATTTTAAATCTTTTTTTTTTCGATTCTGTCTTATCTTCCAGTTTATTTTATTGTTTATTTTATTTTGAATTGATTGAATGATCAGTTGTTTCAATTCAACTGTTTGAATTGATAAATATTATGAACAATTTTGCCAACTCCCTTTTTTTAAAGAGAAGAATATACATTTTTATATAAATACATAGCAGTTTCATAAAGAAAATTGCCTATCCACTGCAGGATGGAAGCCACTTCCACATGTTTCCAACCAATACAGTATGTATATGTATATTAAGGGGAGGGTTGGGGTAGCAGAAATGAGGCTATTGAGATAATCCTTATAGCTAATCTACTTTACTATATTTAGATTGATAACAATGAATGCAAAATATTAATCTGAGCATGCTTGAAGACTCCAAATATTTTAATTTGAAAAATGCTTAATTCTTTTAACAAAATCTCAGTTCTAAACAGAGGCCTTGTCTGATGTACTGTAGAGATTAAGCACCAGGCTAGAAACTGGGAACTGAGTTTTAGATTTAGGAATTAAGCCAATTCAGTGACCTTGGGCCAATCTCTTTCCCTTAGTCCTAGAAAGCAGGTGATAGAAATCTTGTGATGAAAACTGCAGAAGGCGTGTGTGTATGCAGAAATATATGAATGTACACACAGACACACACAAGCACATGCACTTATTTCAGTTAAAAGTGTGTGCAGTTTGCAGAATTTAAATATTAAAAGTTCCTCTATTTTATATTACACCCTTTGTTTATATTTCTTTTTGTTATGTCTGGGCAGTGGGTCCCAAGGACAGACGAGACTCGAAGTAGTGACAACAGCTCTTTATTAGGAAACCAGATACTGAGACAAGACTCCCAGCCACGGCAGCTCTTTTTATAGAGCTGGCTGCGGCTAGGCAGCCTATGACATGCTTTTGAGCTTGCCACGCTTGGTTTTACCCAATCGCGGCAGCCGAATAAGAACCAATCAGAATGCTTAGTATTGTCTAATCACAGCCCGGCTTTTCCAGACCAATAGGAATGCAGGCCTACAAGCCTGCTAGTATGGAACACCCCTCCCCTCTTGGTTCTGTCCAAGGGGCGGGGTAACGTAATCGTACCTGCCTACTAGACTTGCGCAATTCACAATGTCTCTGTTCATGATCGGGTTCGGATGGGCTCTGCGTCGCTCTCAAGCTGTTAGATGGAACTGCTTGGAAGGGTGAGCTGGTCCTCTGGCTGCAACTCCAAACCTGGTGATTCCGGGTCGGTTGAGTCGTTTGCTCTGCTGCTCCCGCCTGGGCTCTCTGGGCTGGTGGAGCTTGTCTGGCTGCTGCTTCCAGGCGAAGTGCCCGTCTGCCACGACTCCCTTCTGGCTGGTAAGTATTGTTGGTTTTTATTTAATGTCTGTGGGGGGTGTTCTACTTGTACAGGTGTTCGTTCATTTTCTGAACTTGAGGTTCCCCCCCCTCTGATTTCTTGGTTAGAGTCTATGAGGGGGGAAGTGGCCAGCCTGGATCTTAGCTGGTCAATATGACGTTTCCACGACCTCCCATCGGTGGTCTCGAGCTGGTAGGAGCGGGGGCCTGTGACTTGGGTGATTTTTGCAGGGATCCAAAGTGGGTCCCCTGTAAAGTTTTTGGCAAATACAGTGTCTCCTACCTTAAAGGTGTGGTGCTTGCTGCTGGAACCAAGGGGTTTTTCTGGAGTGTAAGCAGGGTGCAGGCGGTCTAGAGGTGACCTGAGTCTTCTGCCCATTAGTAGCTCTGCTGGGCTCTTGGTGGTGGTGGTATTTGGTGTGATATGTTGTAGAAGAAGCATCCTGGTGATCTTCTCGTGGATGTTGCCATGTTCCATTTTGTGCAGGGTTTTTTTTGTAAATTGAACCATGCGTTCAGCTCTACCATTCGCCGCTGGGTGATCTGGCGATGTCAATGCGTGTCGGATGCCGCGGTCTGCCAAGTATTGTTCAAAAGCCAAGGCGGTAAATTGTGGCCCATTGTCAGAAACGATAACATCTGGCAGACCATGCGTGGTGAAAAGTCTATTTAATTTCTCGATGACAGCTTCCGTGGTGGTTGTCTTCATTGTGCTCACCTCGAGCCAATTTGAATAAGCGTCAACAGTGATTAAAAAGGTGTGCCCTTTGGTCGGCCCTGCGAAGTCAATATGGATGCGCGACCAAGGGCCTCTGGGTGTTTTCCATTCTACTGGTGGGGCTTTAGGGGGAGCCGAGCGAGTCTCTTGGCATCTGTTACAAGCGGCGACCCAGGTTTCAATTTTCTTGTCCATGCCTGGCCACCAAGCGTAGCTCCTGGCCAGGGCTTTCATGCGCACAATACCAGGGTGCCCGTCATGCAGCAAGTCTAAAACTTTTTTCTGTAGTGTCTCTGGTATTACTACCCGGTCTCCCCACAAAACGCAACCTCTTTGCGAAAAGAGTTCAGTTTGCCGGTTTTTAAACGGTTTTAAAAGTTCGTTTGGCTCGGTTTCTGGCCATCCCCTCTCCACCCAGCTGAGAACTCGCACCAAGCGTCTGTCCTTCCTAGTTTGGTGGGCGATGTGTTGCATGGTTACTGGTGGCATGGGGATCGTTTCAGTTTGCAAGACTGGTAATGTGGGTGCTGGGTCCTCTTGCAAGTCTGGCAAGGGGGAGCGGCTTAAGGCGTCGGCGTGCGAGATTATCTTGCCAGGGTGATGTATCAATTTGTAATTATAAGCGGCAAGAAATTCAGACCATCTTGTCATTCTAGGTGACAAGATGTGTGGAGTGGGCTTGTCACCCGCCAATATGCCAAGTAGGGGCTTATGGTCTGTAATAATGGAAAATGTCCTACCATAAGTGTATTCATGGAATCTCTTTACTGCTGAAACGATGGCAAGAGCTTCTTTGTCCAGCTGGCTATAGTTCCTCTCTGGCTTGGACAATGTTCTGGAAAAGAATGCAATGGGGGCTTCCGTTCCATTCGGTAAAACGTGGCTCAGGATGGCGCCAACCCCGAACGGCGATGCGTCACAAGTGACAGTCAGTGGTAGTGTTTCATTGTATTGAATGAGGACTGCGTCTGAAGTCAAAAGGTTTTTTATTTGGTGAAAAGCGTGCTCTTCTCGCCGTCCCCATATCCAGGAAGCCTTTTTATCAAGGAGTCTATGCAGAGGTTCTGCGACAGTCGCTTTCTGGGGTAGAAAAATGTTATAGAAATTAATGAGTCCGAGGAAAGCTTGGAGGTCCGTTTTGTTTTTTGGTCTGGGGGCGTTTTTGATGGCTTTCAATTTTTTGTCTGTGGGGTGAATTCCTTGTTTGTCAAGGAGGTATCCAAGAAATTCAACCCTTTCAGTGCATAATTGGCACTTTTCCTTTTTCACCTTGAGGCCAGCATCTTTGAATTTCTGTAGGACCACCCTCAGTCGTTTTTCCAATTGTTTTTTGGTAGGGGCTGCTACCAGAACGTTGTCGAAATAGGGCACGACTCCTTTAATTCCCTGCAGCAATCTCTCCATTAGACTTTGAAAAATGCCCGGTGCGACGCTGACCCCGAACTGGAACCGGTTACATTTGAATGCCCCTCTATGAGTCACTATTGTTTGGGCTTCGGCGGTTTCAGCATCGACTGGCAGTTGTTGATAAGTTTGATCCAGGTCGAGCTTTGCAAAGATTTTGCCACCCCCTAGTGAGTGCAGGAGATGTTGGACTACTGGCACCGGGTAGGCGCTCTGCTGCAATGCGTGGTTGAGGGTGGCCTTGTAGTCACCACAAATTCTCAGGGAACCATCAGGTTTGATGGGGGTGACAATTGGGGTCTCCCAACGGGCATGATTGATGGGTTCTAACACGCCTTGCGCTATTAGTTTGTCTAATTGTTCGTCTATTTTAGGCTTGAGTGCAAAAGGCACTCGGCGCGGTTTGAGACGGATGGGAGCGATGTCAGGGCTGAGATTAAAGGAGATAGGGGACCCCTTGTACTTGCCTAGATGTTCACTGAAGACTTCTTGGAAGTCCTGGATGAGCGTTGCTTCCCAGTCTTCGTCTTCTGTGTGGTTGATGCCTGCCATCTCGATCCCCATTGGTTCGAACCACTGCAACCCGAGTAGGCTGGGTCGGACTTTATCAATGATTGTGAGTGGTAGGATGGTGGTGTGGTTTTTGAAGGAAACTTTAAAATGTCCAGTGCCAGCGACCGGGATGCAATTACCTTGATAGTCTCTCAATATTAGCTTCTGGTCGCTTAGCTCTTGGCGGCGGATGCTGGGAATTAGTCATTTTATGGTCCTCCAGGAGACCATAGAGAGGGAGGAACTGGAGTCTACCTCCATGGTGCAAGGTTGATTCTCAATGGTGACCTCTACACGTATTTTTCGTGCGTCTATTGATGAAGCGTGGCCGATGGTGACTGTTTGGTGCGTTTCTTCTCTTCTGGGTACCTCAATGAACTTCCTGGGTCGGCTGTCCCGGTTCCATTGGCTGTCATTTTGGTGGTCCCGGTTCATGGTGGGGGTGCCATCACTTCTTCTTGGGCTGTTTCCCCATCATTGGGAGCTGGAATTTCGTTTGTTGTGGCATACTTTGGCAATATGCCCTCGTTTTTTGCAAAAACGGCAAACAGCGTCCAGGAACTTGCATTCGGAATGCGGGTGATTTCCTCCGCAGCCGGCACATTGGTAACTCAACTTATGACCGCGCCGGTCTTGTCGCTCGCGTTCCGACTGAAGTCTGTGAATTTCTTCCTCTTCACTGTCAGAAGGGGATTTGATGTCGCCGTGGTGGGTGGATGCTGCGTGTTTTTCTGCTGCGGTTGCCGTCTCGCTGGTGGGTTGGCGGTCGGTTCCGTTTGAACACCACATTCGCGCTGCTGACTTACGGGTGGCCTCGGCTGCGGTGGCTTCGGCTACAGTGTCAGCGAGGGAGATGTCCCCTTTAGCCATCAGCCTGCTCTGGAGAGTTGGGTCTTTCAGGCCGAGGATGACTCGGTCACGCATCGCTTCGTCTAGATTGACGAATCCACACAAGCCTCCTAGGTTCCTCAGGTCAGCTACGAACTCTCCGATGATCTCGCCCTCGCGCTGATCCCTCTGGTAAAAGTCATGCCGACGGATGAGGGTTAGCACCGCCGGGGCGTAGTGGTTCCAGAGGATGGGAGCTAGGATATCCCAATCCATTGTCTTGACGTCTGCGGGCTTCACGAGTGCCTTGGCCATTTTAAAAATGGCGGGTCCTCAGTGTGTTAGAAAGACCGCTCGCTTCTTGCTGCCGGTGGCGTCCTTCAGGTTGTTCGATTCCAAAAACATTTGGAAACGATCGATGTAGGACTCTCAGTCCTCGCTGGCCGGATAGAATGGTGCGGGTGGCACGGCGCTGCTGGCCATCTTGCTGGTCGTCTGTGTGCTTTCTGCCACGTGCTAGTCAGCTCTGTTGTTTCAGTATCCCATCCTCGTCGCCAGTGTTATGTCTGGGCAGTGGGTCCCAAGGAGAGACGAGACTCGAAGTAGTGACAACAGCTCTTTATTAGGAAACCAGATACTGTGACAAGACTCCCAGCCACGGCAGCTCTTTTTATAGAGCTGGCTGCGGCTAGGCAGCCTATGACATGCTTTTGAGCTTGCCGCGCTTGGTTTTACCCAATCGCGGCAGCCGAATAAGAACCAATCAGAATGCTTAGTATTGTCCAATCACAGCCCAGCTTTTCCAGACCAATAGGAATGCAGGTCTACAAGCCTGCTAGTATGGAACACTTTTCAGTTAGCACAATGTGCTGCAGAAACTCTACAGTAACATGAAAATCTAATTTTAGGTTAACAACAATAAAACAATGTAAACACCAAGGAGATTTATGAACAGAAAACTCTGCAGCTTTATTTTTGCCTGGAAAGAAATTATTGTTCCTGTTGCTTCATTGTTCTTCTTTCAAAAAATATGTTTTTGGGATAAGCAGACTATTTGAATATTTTTGAGGCCTATTCTGAAACGAACACATGGATTTCTTTTTTCCTTTTTTAAAATAGTAATCATGCTAGATTTTCCACAGTCACAATAAATATCCACTGTCTGACATTGTGATATTTTAGGAAAAGATTAAACTTTTCTCAAGATGATAGCTTTGTGACACCATATAAGAAATTCTGACAGATATACTGGAGCTTTAATAAAAGAAGTCAAATTTGTGAAAGAGATTACCATGGGATTACTACTTAGTTCTGAGACATATGAACTGCAGTTTAACTTGTTTCCATTTCTTAAAAATGGTGTATTGGATAATATGCTAAAATATGACAAAGAACACATGTGAAAATTGTTTAACAGAATGTTTTAAAAATCTCTAAGAGAAGGAACTACATGTCCAAAATATTTTAAAAGAACAAATGGAACAAATTATTAGAATGCATTAGAAAACTGGGCTTTCCAATAATGGAAAAATTAACAATTGTCTAATTTAGTGATCATGTTTTTAATAATTTCTATTGTTTTCTAATTAACAGAAAAAGAAATATTTACATTATCAAAAGTAATAACAAATGCTTCAACAATTTTTAATTATTAATACAAAAACAAAATATTAGGTATGATTTTACAGTACAGTTTGAATTCTGTACATAATTATATAATGCAAATATTATCTAAGTGTCAGTCTATGGATCTATTTCCATTTCATATATATCAACAACTTAGAAAGTAAAGAACTTCGTTAAAACATGTGTTTTAAAGAAATGCTGTCTAGAGTCTAGACAATACTTTTCTATTCAGGTGTACTATACTCCAATACATTTTAAATATTATTTGTTATTGTAAATATCATCAATTGACATTTTTGCTTTAGAAATTACAACACTTTCCCATTGATAATAAGAAACTTCTAATTATTTTTCAACTCACTTCTTAACTTCTGAATTTTAAATTGATTTATTGGTAATAACTATCTATAAAAACCAACAGGGTTTTTTAGTTTTAAAAAATGTAGCCAGTTGTTCTAGTAGCTCAGGTCCTAAACACTAGAAGTCTCAGAAGCTGAAGATGTTAACATCTGTTGTAGCTGTAAATATTGCTGCTCAGTTACGTCTGATGGATGATATTTATCTCGCAGCACAGCATATGTTAAAAATTTATCCTCATCATCTATCAATTGGTCCAATGTCAACATTCCTGCTTTCATCAATGTTTCCATATTACCATATTTTCCCCATTTTTTCATGTTGGATTTTCTCATAAAATCAAATGAGCATGGGAAAAAGGATCAAATCTGTTTTCATGAGACATTCCATTCTAACTATTATTGGTGTGTTTTATTGTATTTAGGCAGTAATATTGTCCATTCGACCAAGGGTGCTATATTTGTATACTGCAAACCTACCCAAATAAGAAAATTAACACCAATTGTTGGCTTCCAATATTTAATACTTGACAATATTTAAGCTTGAAGATATAGCTCCATATTTGGAAAACCAAATCTTCCCTCCTTAATTGGTAATTGCATTTTCTGTAAAGATATTGAATAAACCATTTCTAAATTTCTAAACAATTTGTTTTCTGCAAATATTTTCAAGATACTTCAACAGGAATTCCTTTCAAATAATTTAGTGATCATGTTAAACCAGTTCTTCTCACATTTGATTTTTCTGGGAGAATTCCTTTTTCATTTAAAATAGATATATATACCACTTATGTCAGACTACAACATATATTGATTGACAGACAGATTGGTGCTGCATTCATGCGCAGCCATCATTTCTTATCCAGTCAATTACAGCTGGTTTCTTTTGAAAATATTTTCTCAGATTGATCTGTAATGCTTATGATGACTTATTCACCAATGCAAGCTGCCTTTTTACACTTTCATCAAATGGTGAGCATCAGTGTAAATTTTGGAAATATGTTTCCCAACCCGGGTACTTTCCTCTTTGTGACAACTTCCCAGACAGCTTGGCCATTCTGGTGCTATTTCTTGAAATTGAAGTCTACAAATCTAGAATAAATTGTAACCTCCATAGAGTGTTGTTGAGTTGATAATACTACAGTAAATGCATCATTAGACAAAGGGAAATATGAAACTAACCTAAATTGAACCATATCAGAATAAGTAAAGGTTTATTTATTTATTTATTTCATACGGCATAACAGAATACAACATATTGTATGTATTATGTTATGTCATAATAGTATTCATGCTGCTTCTTCTTGCTGGGAAATCCTTGTGAGGTCCACCAGACAGATGTAGACTATTCAGCTGTAGGACAAAGTCATGTTGCCCAGGGTTCACTATAAGGAGACTAGTCTATACTGCACCCCATAGATAGAGGTGAGTTCAAGTCACACTCAAGATATTGACTCTCCCTGTTTTGTACTAGAATTTTTCAACCTAATTTTGAAGATGCTGGCAGTCCAACTTTACAAAACATATGCCTAATGATGAATGACAGCACTTTAACAAAATCCCAGAAGTATTTGTTCATGATTTTATCCAGTGGTTGCTGTGTTACTTAGGTGGATCTACATCAGGGGTGTCAAACTTACACTGTCACATTGTCATCATGTGACGTATCAGGACTTTCCCCCCGTCTGCTAAACCAGGCATGGGCATGGCCAGCACGAGATGCATCCGATCTATGGGCTGCGAATTTGACAGCCCTGATCTACATGATGTAAAATTGCTGTGATCATCATATAGATGAATTATACCAATTCAGGGCAGTGATCAGAACAAACGTAGATCATTAAAAAAAGTCGATCTTTGAAAGCAGCCTGAGAAAACCCCTGGAATTGTGCTGAATTCTCATATCATCATTGTTGTTGTTTTTTTAATGTCCTGTGTTCTCAGAACTTGTGTTACATTATCTTTTGAAAAAAATATTTTGTTGTTTTGTTGTTAGCTGTTTCTGCTAACTATTTTGTTTTATTTTTATTTTTGCTTTTCAATATATCTGGTCTTCAGCCAAACTTCAACATCATCAAAGACCTTTCATTATCCCAATGCAACATAGGAGGTTATACAGGAAAATATCAGATCAAGGAATTCTGTATTACTACTTCACAGGTGTTTCTGATCAGAAACTCTTATGAGGCATTTTGTGTTATACTGATGGTAGTCAATGATTTGTACTATTTTTATGTCTTCCCGGTAGTATCCATTTCACAGCCTAACAGTTTCCCTGTTATCAGCAGAAGTGAATGTAGAAGAACACTTTGGCTGCTTCAAATCAAATATGGAGTAAGAGCCTTCTGATGGCTCATTAGAATTAGCCCTTAGAGGAACTAGTAAATAATGATTTTTTTTTCCTGCAATCTGTTTGAACAGAATAGACTGGCATTGCTTTTCTGTGCTGAATGGCATCTCTTCTACCAAATTGTTGGCAGGAAAGAGCTAGGAAAATTGGTAGCTTACTGTGAACAGTTTACATCAATCTTTGTAATTGGATACATCTTGGACACCAGTTTTGAGATGTGCAATTGCTTTTTTCTGCTATTTTATAGATCTTGAGGATGTTGACAGGTTGTGTAGAGAGATGAGGACTTACTTGATTTTTGCCCATTCTGGCAACTTAAATCAGCGAGGCTGGATTGGTCCTATGGAAAAGATGGTGATTAATGACTCCTTGTGGGAAGGATATATTTTCTCTGCCCAAAGAAAGCACTTCAAAAAATTTCCCTTGACTCAGGAGAGCTGTATGATAATAGGCATTTCTCGAGAATGTAATTTATAGACAAATTTGGATGCATCTGGATTATCATGAGTTTCTGGACGCTTTTGGTTGAAATATAAGACTGACATTATTTTAGTTGCCTTGGTGGATTAACCTACATTTAAAATGAAATGACTAAATTTAATTATGGATAGTATGAAGGAAAACAAGCTGAAACTAAAATTTTGATATATTTGTAAATGATTGGACTCGGGGACGGAGCTTAGCCTATTTTGGAGGGGGCTACTCTTTGAAGAGCAGAAGCTTAGTTTAGGAATGCTTTTTAAGATGGAAGCTGAATGATGAGCTGCTTTCCAAGCATCGTTGTTTACACAAATAGGCTTCACATTGCAGATCTCTGAATATTAGAATAGAATACTGGAATACAATAAAACTAAAGTAGTTATATTTTCTAAATGTCCTATTACTCATTGACATATCCAGATAATTAATATTGTTGGAACCAAGCAGATTTAAATTCCTGGACATACCTTGCCAAGTGTTGGTGACTTGGAACCATTAACAAAGGAAGGTCACAGGTAAACCCCTAAACTTTCAAGCATAATTTACCATTTTGACAATCCTAGTAGCAATAGTCACCTCTTGCTGCCATTAACTTTTTCTGATGTTATAGAGCTTTATAGAGTGCACCTCTGCAACTAAAAATAATTAATTAAGAAGTACAATTTACATTTTTGAGAGCTCTGCTATAAGTGCTCCATAGTGTACTGAATGTCTCTTGGAAGGTAAAATCTAAAGAATAATCTTTGTAGTGATAAATGTTGCTTTGTGTCATAGGTTCTTTTAACTACACCCAATTTGGTGGGCTTAAGACACAAAGAGTCTTAAAAGAGTCAACAATACAGCTCCCTAGACAACACACAAGCACTCATACTCTATTACTCACTATTTACCACTACTATTAATGTATGTATGTATTGTATATATTACATACACAAAGAGTCATATAGTTATAACATACTTTGTCGGGTATTTCTGATATGTTGTTTTGACCTGTACCACCAAGTAAAATGCCTAAACATAGAAATAAATAAAAGATGGATGCTTTTGTAAAAAATGAGAAGTGCTTTTGTAATTGGTGATTGTCGTTCCCACTTTGGTGATGTCTTGATTCCTGAAATCTGTCATTGAAAAGTATGAAAAAGTTGTAATCTATGCAAAATCTGTGGCAAAACTGCCAAAAAGATTGATAGAAGAATAGAAGGGAATGTGATACACTGAAAAATATACACCGGTTGTCAGTTGTTTACTGATTACAGTAAAGCTATCACTATTGACCTTTAAATTTTCAGATAGTGGTAGAGTTGGACTCTCCAAGGAATTTCTTCCTTCATAACAAATTAAAGTTGAAACTCCTCTAAAGATGCTACTATAGCCTGCCTTTCTGCTATAAGGAAAGGGCTTTGCCCTGCTTTGTTCCAAAGCTATGAAATACACTCCTTTGTGAGTTGCACTTGGCCTGGTCTCCCAGCATTCAGAAATTCTGTAAAGATGCATTTCTTTGTCCAGGCCTTTGTTAGATTTCAGTAGTGCCTATTTTAAATTGTAAACTGTGCTTTTAATATTCTATGTTTATTTACATTTATTTTTTAAATTTGTCTTAGCCTCTTTGAATACTCACTAGAAAGTCACGGTATGAACAAATTAACTAAATCTATCTAAAACATTTATGACCTTTCTTTTCATGGCCAGGGTCTCAAAAAGGCTACATAATATCTACTGAGAGATATTAAACAATAATATGCTGTGCCTTTTGAAGTCATGGGTGCTCCATCACTAGATGTTTTCAAGAAAAGACTGGCAAGCCACTTGTCCCAAAAGGTATGAGAATTCCTGCATTGAGAAATGGGTTGGATCCTCAAGTTCCTTTCCAACCCTGTGATTCTGTGAAACTATTGGTAGATAATGAGATAGTTATTGAGGAAATAACTATTGGAATTAATAAAACTTGTGTTTAATTTATCATGGTTTTTGTGTTCTTCTACAAGAAAAATGTAAAGAAATTAGGTATACTTATGAATACAGGCACTCTCTATAAATCATGATGATAAAATGATAAGAGCCCCACTTTTATGTACTTGTATCTTGTCATCATATGCAAAAATGTAAGCCACGGGTTTCATATGATGACTTCATGCTGTATAGTTTTTTTTCCCTCTGGCTACCTCTTGCCCTCCGTAGGGATGCCTATGCTTATGGAAATTGTTATTCTTGAGTTGAAACATCAATTTATTCCTTACGCAGACATAAATGAAGTCTGTCAATTTCCCTATTTCAAAGCGTTTCAGTAAGAATGAAGTGAAAGTGGAACCAAAGAAACAAATTAGAAATCAAACTTGAATTATTACAATGAAAGAAATGAGGATCAAGTAATAAAATGACACCAGCCCCTTTTTATTTGTTGCTTTCTGCAGGCTAGTAAGTGATAAGTGAGGTTAAAGAAAGGAACAGTTCCTAAAATATATATTTGGATCTAAGTCTGATCTAAGTATGGTATATAAAATCATACATTGCAATGACTTACCTGTCAATGAATACTTCAGCTTCAACCATAACAACACAAGAGCACACAATAGATACAAACTCAAGGTTAACCGCACCAAACTTGATTGCAGGAAATACGACTTCAGGAACAGAGTGGTCAACATCTGGAATACTCTACCTGACTTTGTGATTTCTTCCCCAAACCCCAAAAACTTTAACATTAGATGGTCTACTATTGACCTCACCCCTTTCCTAAGAGGTCTGTAGGGGGCGTGCATAAGTGCACCAATGTGCCTACTGTCCCTGTCCTATTGTTTCTTTTATTTTTCTTATATGTACCCATTTCATGTATTCATAACTATGTATATACTTATACCTATTATCTTGTAAGTGATTGACAAATCAAAATAAATAAATAAATAAAATAAATTTTGGCCTTGTTTGATTTTCTGGTTGTAGTGGTATTATCTGTTAGAAATTATTTTTTTAGCAGCCTTCAGGGAAGCATTTTATTTTAAAAGTCTTTTATATTATTCTGCAAAAGAAATGAAGCAATTTGATATGATCCTTTTATCCTGAAGAAAGGACATAGCTTCTTTTTTTCAAGGTAGAACATACTTTCATAGTGAAACCATAATTATATGCACTTGTCAATCATTCTTAACCTACTGTGGTATGGCTGTGGCATTTTATCTAAAAAGAGGAGGATTAAAGGCTTGGGTTGAAATGAAAGGTACATATAGGAAAAAAAGTATAATGCACGTCATTAGAATTGTGGAGAGGGAGAAAGAAACAAGGGAAAGATGGTGATTACCAATCTCTGATTATTTACAGGCTTAAGGAATTATGGATGGATGGATATCTTCAGAAAAGGTAGTATTTTTCCATTTTCCATTGTTTTCTCTTCAGATATTTCTGTGTCTGACTTTATGCAATAATCTCTGTGTTCAAAGATCAGCCATTCTCTTTTCCAAGATTCAAATATGTTTGAGTTCATATTATTTTATAGGAATCTGTGAAATCAACAGTTATAGTTTGTTATTATAAACTTTTAAACTGAAAGCTACATGTTCATGGACCCTGTTGTAACAAAATATGCAAATACAAAAAAAAAAAGCTCAAGTAGATTCAGTGTATGGAGAACCCATTTAAGACATAAATTGTTAGTATGGATGGGAAAAAAACCCTATTTATTCATTTATTAAATTGATATGCTGCATGGCTCAACCATCTAAGTGATTCTGGGCAGCTATAATACTCCGAAAGCATAAATATAAAAATATTAAAAACATTAAAATTAACCATTAAATAAAAGGTTAAGGTCAAAAGAATTATCAAAGAGAATCTGAGTTTTCTAGCTTTCAAATAAAAGAGAACTATAAAACAGGAAGTCCTCAGTTAACAACTTCCCTACTTGTGACCCTTTAAAATTATTATGGCACTGAAAATGTAACTTTATGACCAATCCTCACACTTATGACTAATACAGAGTCCCACTATAATGTGATTGGTCATTATTTATACACTTCACAGCTATCTTCTCAAAGAGGCAGTGACAGCTGACAGTAGCATGTCATGTCTTACTTAACCACTGGTGATTCTCTTAGCGACCATGGAGGAAGTGAGATCATAAGTCTGTCACATCAAATGATGTTTTGTTTAACAACTGCATTGCTTAGTGACTGAGTTGCTGGTCATAGTTGTGATTGTGAAGTGTGGACTAGACTTCAGGCCCATACTAATAATAATCTAAAGCTAGTTTTTGCAGTCCATATAATATCAGCTTCATGAAAGTGAGGTTTCCCTTGGTTAAATGAAGTCTGAAAGTCAAAGTTAAGAAAGAAATATTTGTTGGCACACCTTGTTCACAAAAGAAAAAAAAAGGAATTATTTTAAAAGAAGGATATAGCTGACATCTCTGTTTAAAAGGCAAGACTTCTGAGACATGCATACACTACTGAGGATTTTAGTAGAAAGCTGATTTCTTTGGTGCCAAGAACTAACCATCTCATTTTTTCTTTTTTCTTTTATCAAATTCCTTGTTACAAAAGCATTTTTTAAAATCAAGAAGATTGTACAGATTTATCTTTTATGGCTTCCTCTACACATCTACACTGAAGAGAGGACTGGAATATAAATGCATTCAAAGAAAGGGTTTTTTTCTGTTTCTTTTTCTGTTTCTTTTAAGTGAAGGATTTGCCCTTCAAACCCTAGCTTAAATATGCTTATAATAAACAGCAGACTGCCTTCTTTGGCATACACTGAATGCATTGAACCTACATTCCCTCCCCCTATTTGTGTTCCAGGGGACTTAGATGGACATGCAGCCAACACTATTGTTTTTCAATCCCTGCTGTATTATAGAAAGCTTTTGTTGATCCTTGCAGTGCAGTGCAGTTTGTGGTTTTTGAGCTCTCCAGCAACAATAGCGTCTCATCATGATTACAGAACGTCCTGCTGAAAGATGGCCTAATCCCAATGCTCCATCAATTCAGTAATCTGTTCCAATCAGGACTTGATAGATTTGACAGGCCATCTGTAGCCAAGTCAGGCAGACTCATAGCCAGTCAATAAACTGAACGGCTTGGCCTTTCCAGCTATACTGGCTTTAATAAAGATCTCAGCATCCAAGATGCAAACTGGTAGAATAAAAACTGCAGAAATTTCTACTCAATGAATAAATACACACACATATAGTACAGGTGAAAAAAATGCATCCTGGTCAAAATTCAAATTCCTGGTACAAAGCTTATACTGTATTTTAAAAAAGAAAAAGAGAATGTTATTGCACTGAAGGGGGGCAGGGATGAAATGCTATTTTTCAATAGTTTGTATTTTAATGGAAGCAAGATAAATAAAAAATCCCCTTTGAAATCATCTTGCTCTTACCATTCTTGCACTTATTGCCAAATAGTCCCTATTCTTATATTTCTGTTCCACATCAAAGCAGATCAGAAGAATATACTGAAACATAGATCTCTGGTTTTATAAAGTCTATATTGACTGAAAAAGCTTCTTTCCATTCCTATCTGGATACCCATTATTAATTTAATATCTTCTGCATGGTGGGCATATACTCAGATAATGGGGTTCAGGTCTTTCTTTGCTCCATAGCCTTGACCCTTTACATCATAATGGGCCATGTTGCTTCTCTGCAGACCTCTGTCTCTTTCACAATTGATCCTACTCCTTAACTCTTTTACAAATAGTGAGATGCCGAAAACCTGTTCCTCCCTCCCCCCTCTCCCCCCGCCCTCTCTCTTTTAGGTTTTCATTCAGTCTCTGGAATGAGAATTTGCTTTTCACATTTATTTCAAAGAAGAAACATACAATGCATTATCAGTGTGGCATGATATTGTTTCACTAATTTAATTCTAAGGAAGCACTGGCAAAGTAAATATCTTATTTTTCACTGAACCCAGAGATCTGCGGCCTCTCAGGTATCCCACACATAAATTGAATCCAAAGGGGTGGTATTATAAAGGATCTTTCTGTGAGGCACTTTCAGACTGGGAAATGTGGGCAATCAAGGAAGCTTCAGAGTAAGGGAAAGATGTGTAAGAGCAAATCACTTCAACACCAACTGGTTAGTCCAGCAATAAAATAAACTCAGAAAAATCCAGCAAGAGAAAGTTAGATGAAATTCTCAGCAGAAATCTCTTTTGCAGGGGAAGACTAGGGGATAGGCAGGTTTCAAGGTAACATTCAAATATCTAACTCATGGATGTAAAACTTGTGGCATCACATTGCTATCACGTGATGTTTTGCAATGTTTTTTCCCTTCACAGAACATGGGCTGCATGTAACGCATCCAGCCCACGGGCTGCCGGTTTGACACCCTTGGTCTAACTCCATGAAGTTGCATTTTTTGGCTAGGAGAATCACTATTTCCATGTCATGGGTACTATCTTGACTGTAATACATGACTGACAAACATAAATCCTTTGCCAGTGATGATTTAATGGAGTATTGAAACTCATCAGACAGATCTATACTTTTCAATCAAGACAATGAAATTACTTAGTTAAACTACAGACTGTTATTTAATGGCATTGAATTGAATGAATTAATGGGAAAGGGATTGTACTGAATTGGGATAAAGTCAGATAAAAATGAATGAGTGCACTAAAAAAAATGCCTGGATGAATGTTAATAGATTGGGGTGAGCTAGGATGGGATGAGGCAGGGCAGAAGAGGAGAATAGAGGATTCCAATTAATATGGCAAATTCACTTTTTTTAAAAAAATGGTGAAATCTTACCCTTTAAAAATGCCTCAAGAGTAATACATGGTGAAACTATTTGCTACTTGCAAATTTCTACCATGTGTTTCTGTAGAAAAATAGAAAAATAATTCCTGTCACTCATACAACAGAGTACACATTTGTATCTTGGCAACCAGTTTAGATCCAGTGGTCAGAACACTTAAGCTAGAAAAAGATTTTCTGTTCTTTCACAGGTAAGGGCATGGTTTTCATTTTTGTTTTTAAAGGCAATCATAGGAAAATGTATTAGCTATTTTTCAGAGATAGCCACAGACTTTCTTGAATTAGATTATCGAAGTCTCTCTAATACTTTTGGAAAACAGTTTTAATATAAATCATTCCACTTCATGCCTTCTTATCACTTTTCTATTCAAATGATGAGCCATCGTTTTCACATAACTTAGCTGACTAACTATAATATAGTCAACTAAGTTACATTTTGCCTTAGAGATAAAATATACATAATGATAATCAATCTAAATATGTAGTTGGATTCTAAGAAAAGAGTCACAATAACAGTGAAATAATATTGAAACTGCTAAAAAAAAGAACTAAAATGTTTTCACTGAATGCTATAATGAGAGAGCTCATGTTTCATTGTTGTTTAGTGGTGACATTGCTTTGTTTCAGAAGGAAACTTTAAATGTGATCAGAACAGCTTTTAGCAAACAAGCATTTAAGATAAAGAACAGTAGCATTCTTGAAGTACATTTCCCCCCCTTAGTTCTTTACTTCTAAGCCTTTCCTTTCAAATCCCTTGTAACATAAACACATCAAACCATAACCCCATGTCTTTCTTGGGTCACTTCTTAGCCGGCAGCTGTTTTGAGTATGTTCTTTGGCTGAGTTCAGCTTTTGCAATCTAATCACATCTGAGTACCACTGAATTCCCTATTGAGCACTAATAGTATGTTAGAATGGAATGTGAAAAAGAGTCAAAGGGTTGACTGTCTTTAATAAGCATAAAAGACATCATCCCCTTCTCTAATTTAAAATTCAAGAATGCCATCACATGAATGGATACAGAAACAGGCAAACTACATCAGGTCTAGCTTGTTAAATGTAAAGAGGACTCTAAAACAGGGCTTCTGGATCTGTCATATTTCTGTAATAACATGTTTGGAGAGAAGACATTTTAATGAAGGGGCATCTCCTTGTTACCAGGAAACAGCAAGAAGAAGGGGAGGGAGAACCTCTCTCTCTCTCTCTCTCTCTTTCTCTTTCTGGCATTGTAAGCTCCACAAATACATCCACAAGCATTCTAAGTGGAGGGTGGGATGAAAATAGTTATCGTCTAATTAATTTTACAACACTGTTGCGATAACTCAACTCTGGATTGCTGACACTGTTCAGCTATTCTTTTCTTCTCTTGAGAGATCTTTATCAATTATAGAGTTGTTTCAGTATTTTCTTTCTTTTCTCACATTTCATTATTCACAACTATGTATACTTTATACTTATTATCTTGTAAACAATTGGCAAATCAAATAAATAAATAAATAAATAAATAAATAAACATTTGTTTACTGATGGTTGCATATATAAACATTATCCTTTGAAAGGCCTCTGAGTTGTCAGTTCTGAAATAAAGAAAACTGTATCAAGGTTGGCAACCTTTTCAGGATCTGGGCTTCATCAATGTGGTCTTGTGTAATTGTTTAGCTATGTATGATAACTTAAGCCTACCAAAGTCATATTTTTTCTGCTTTCTTCTTTGACATTTATTTGTTAGATTTATATGTCACTTTTCTTCCACAGGCTCAAGATAGCATCCATAGCACCACTTCTCTATTTTTTTCCACAAAAACAATCCATTGTATGAGTTGAATTGAGAAAACTCAAGTCAACAGTGACTTTCCATGGCTAAGAACATATTTGAAGCAGAATCTCCTTAACTATAGTCCAACAAAAAGCTTACTCACATGTAAGTCTGCATGGTTATACAGCTGTTCCCTTTGTTTCTTGACTGACATAAGGATTATTAAATTTATATGTCTGGGCTCTGGAGAGGATGATCCAAACCAAATTCCTTTCTATTTTCATGGACATGGGCAGAAGGAGACAGTTTTAGCAGAAAGGGTAAGAATTTTGCAGCTAGGGATTTTCAGCACAAGTCTTTCATAAGACTTTTGAAAGTCTTTTATTGGGAATTCTTGGAAGAAGAGAACTGCCTGTGATGTTTTAAATTACACCCTAGTTTAAAACAACCTAGCAGAGCCATTTTGATCCCAAGCAGATGGTCAGTTTAATGCCTTACAAAATTTGCTTTACACTGTTTTGAATGAGGCTTTTCCCTTATTACTGAAAGCTTCTGACTTCTTCCATTTATCAGTCTGAAAGAGCCCTCATGAGGAATCCCTCTGGAGATTTGACGAGAGAATGGAAAAGAGGAAAGCTGCAGATCTCTGGAACTAAACCATTAAAACAAAACATACAATCAAGATTTCCAAACACTCCTCTATGGTCTCTGTGGAATTTACGAAGTACAAGAAAAAAACACTTACTCCACCCAAGCAAACCTGGAGGAAATTTCAACATAAAATTCAATTTCAGCAAATGAAATTAAAATTGGTGGACAAAGAGGCAGAAGAACTTTTAAACACAACTACCTGAAAAATATTTTGCTTAGAAAAATAATCATAAATTGACTGAAGAAGATGGGGGAGGGCATAGAAGAGGAGAGAGACAGAAATTAAATTCAAATAAATGGAGTGCATTCCAGTATAAGGACTCAATATACTGAAAAAGCAAATGAAGAGTTTGTATCAAGATATTGAAAGGAAAAATTATTTCTCACTACTTAGCTAGGAAAATGAATAATCAGTTAATTTTGCCTTTATTATGTTTGTTATTTTTTTCCATCCTCGTTCTGCTTTATTTCCAGAACAATTGGTGTAAAAACATCCTGCACATTTTCAGCCTATTCCTATTAATATGTACATTTTATATATTTTGTCTCATAGTTAGTGAAGTTTCTCCTAAAGTTTTTTTGTGTGTATTTGACCATAATAGATGCATTTTTGTGTGAATAAAGAGCGTGTTCATCTTTGTATACTTTCTTTGACTTGTTTTAATTAATAATTTTGGATTAAAGTTTAGAAATACAAAAGTAAAAACACTAATACAAACTAAAAATATACAAAAAATTAAAAATTGCAGCGAAAAAGAAATAATATAGATAATCCTCAACTGGGTCATTGATGGACACAATTATATAGATGATGAGTGCATTTGAAGATGCGAAGGACAGGTTGGGGACCAATCATCTTGATAATTTCTATTCATACTTGCACTAAGATTTGACATTAACGTCATGACACATAATCAGTGCTGTGAATCTCTAGGCCTCTGTATAACAATTCCACTATGACTCAAAACATTATCATCATATTATGAGACAATGTCTCTACTCAGAAATTCAATTGGTCAAAGAGAGCTCAAAGTGACTTAAAGTCTTTTTAGTTTAATAGAAAGGCCTTGGAGCTGTATGTGGAGAGAAGTTCCTTTCTGCATCTGGGTTGAAGCTGTAAAACTGTACTGAGTGCTTGAATTGGGGTAGGGCAGCCTTGATTCTCCAAATCAAGAAATTGCCTCATATTAAATCACTATAGTGGTCTAGAGTGAAGTGATTGTAGATGGAGACAATGATACTCCTTCAATGTGCTACTCAGCCCTAAACATTATAAATATAATTGATTCCATACAACTTGGGGGATTTAGAACTTGGACTGGATCTATGTTTGGGAAAGCAGTCACGAGGCATCCTGTAACCAGCCACAAGAGATCAGTCTCATACGTCCCCAGTCCCCAAAAGAGAATGAGATTGTGAAACTCCAGCCCAGTTGGGATGCTGAGTGCTGAATTTTGTCTCTGATGTGTAAGGATAAAGATGATGAAAAACTGACACTGTGGTAAAGCAAGTAAATCCTGCTACTTTGGGTGCTACTTTGTATGGAAATCTAGTCAAAAGTGTGGAAGATGGATCCAAATTATAGAATATTTATCAGACTTTGCGTGATGCTGTAACTATTCTCCTCCTTAGTTGCATTTAATTGTTGGATTTAGCACTGCTGGCAACTATTTTATAGCACTATAGGGCTTTTGAATGTCACATTTGATATTTATGTGTTATACTTCGGCTAGATTGTACTGTGGCTGGAAGGCTGTCAGCAAGAAATAAAAATAGCCAGATTTTCATTTCATTTTGCAGACTCTCACACTGCAGACATTTAATTAGCAGAGAAAGGTTTCTTACTGTTACCTGAAAATGAAACAATTTGCTAAACAAAACAGAGGAAAATTATTTGTAGAAAATTCATTCCAGAGATTACATGGTTATAGGATCATTTGAGTCACCCAGCTACACTGAGGGACTTTTATTAAGTAGCTCAAGGAATGTCAGAAGACGTCAGCTTAGATTTTCTGGATGACTCTGCAAAATGCAAGCTTCACCTGATATACAGCATCTCAATTTTCATTTTGTCAGATTGCAAAATGAAAAGAGAAACCACATTATTTATGAAGACCTTACCACAAAAACCAGTGATGAGTGACTGCCTAGGTAAAAACTTCATTAACTATTTTAAATGAAATGTCACACTTAGTATACCCTTGATGCTCTGCAGCCATTTAAAGCATATTTATAAAAAGAAAGAAAATAATGTGATTTCTAACCTCCTCCCCAACTTTTCTAGTGGGTGGGAGTTGAACAGTTGTTGGGTCCTGCATCATCCTTTATATATCAATATATAAAGGATGATGTAGGACCCAACAACTATTCAATTTGGTTCAGATTTTGGATCATCCCTGGTTTATTGCAGGATCGCTCCTAATTTTTTCTTTCTATTCCTCCTTTAATAAAATTTAATTTTCAACAGTGGCTCATTTACAGTATGCCTTTCTTCACATCACATATTGCTGCCATCCCAATGCAGGTAAATGCATTTTTATTTGGCATATTAGACTGTGACAATCCAATTCTGAATTTTAAGTGCCTGCGGCTTTTATGTATTCATTTCTTTCCCCTTGTGCTACTTTATTACTGCACCTTTCAATAGCTCCCTTCTCTTTGAATTATTTTGTGATCCATCCAAAGAGCTAATTATACATAAATAACTTTATGTTTTGTATACTACAGTCTTCTATTATAGCTGAATCAAACATAAGTTCTGATTTTTAAATTAAGAAAATATTGCAGCTTGTCATTCCAATTAATTCTTATTTGGATAAATTATAGTATAGTATGTGAAACAAAAAAAATCAGTTTAATGTTGAGAATATGGTAACTCCCATACCTTAGCTTTTCTCAATGTCAGATGGACTTCTTTTATTCTCAGATATGAAGTATAGAATCAGCAGATCTACAGTTATATTACCCACAGTTATATTACCCACAGTTATATTACAGGCACACCTGTATAGGTGGTCCTAAGGACCAGGTGTGTAAAAAGGGATTTTGCACACATGGAACATGGGTTTCCATTTGGTAGTTGATTATTAACATGAATATGAACTTAACTGAATTAAATGATGGATTATTTTTGTGATTTCATTAGAGCTAGGTTAAGCTCACCATTTCTAACAAAAATATTATAATAAGCAAGATGTATTAGTTCTCTGTGTAACTGCTGAATAAGTGAGTATGTGGATTAAGGGTGACAGAGATAAATGAGATTACCTAGAGGTTGTTTTTTTTTCCTTCCTTTCTTTTTCTTGACAGCATTTCCCTGGAACATATGTTCAGTGCTCTCAGGGTTATTATAGACTACATGGCCTAATCAGGCTCAGAGATTCAAAAACAATGAATGGAACACGCTATGGGACTTTGATGTTAACAGAGGTATTTCAGTCATTTATTAGCCTGGTCAAATAATGTATTTCTCATTTTAATCTTAGGAAATGGCAATTTTATAATCTGCCATTCAGAATTTGCAAAGTTAAATGTCTCTTAGCATTATAACAATGAGAAAGATTTAGAATTCATTGGTTTCATCTCATATTGATTAAATCAACTACTGTTAATATTTAATTTGTAGGTGTTTTCATTTTAATACAAAATATGATTTCTTACGATAAGTATCAATGGGCATCTTGCATTGAAAATGACTTTTTAACCAAAACATTTGTGGCCAGATATCTTATGTCTTCATTAAGATTAAATGAATGATTGCAGCTTTCAGTTTTCAATGCAAATGGGAAAGTGATGATCAAATTTAGCTCACTGCCACTCACAAAGGTCTATTTTCATAAAGCAAATTCCTGATACATAGGATATTACAAGAGATTTCTCCTGAATTTGCAGAACCTGCCAGAGATTAACTTTAACTTCATTTCCTTAGATGTGCCAAAGGCACAGATAGGAATAATTTAGCAGACATCTGAGCTTTATATGGTTTTTCTTCGGAGATCCTTTTGTAAGAGAATCTGAATGGCAAGAGCAATGTATGCATTTGATTCTTTTTTTATATCACAACAGTTTAAGAAGAAACTGAAAAGGTACATAAATTACAATTTAAACATTTTTGCAGGTATTTTTTCTCACTTAAAGGAATTTTGAGCTTAGTTAAGATATCACATCTTTAGCAAGGCATGTTTTCTGAACTGGAGTGTGAGTTGTTCAAATACGGACAAAGTCTACTTCTGCCTTTCTGTGTATAAAAAGAGGATAGAAGGAAAGGGGGAAATAGAGTTGAGACATTATACATTGAAGACTCTCTATTCATGCATAATGCTAAGTCAGGAAATTTAAACTACTGGGTCGTTGAACATATTATACTGTCCTGACTCACACATATTGTGAATTTCATTGAATGTATACTGTGTATATACATACAATGACAATAAAGAATTCAATATTACAAGCATTAATGGATGACTTAATACATCATGCTGGACCAAAATCATACTGCATTGTGGATTAGCAAAATGATATATTGGCATCACCTTCTCTGGTTCAGGATGTGGAAAGAACAGTTCAAATTAATTTAAATAAAGACATACTTTATAAAATTAAGGGTATTCATAATAAATGTATCAATCATTATTAACATTTACATTATTTTAAAATTAACTATCAACATATCATTGTATAATTACATAAGGGGGGAAACAGTGTTCAAATTTTCTCAAAGCACTTGGGCAGAAACTCTTATTTTCATATTTCCACTGAAATTTTCATGCTATAGTACTACAACAACAAGATACAGTATGACTATCTTCTTCACCAAGATACCTGGGCTACTGTCATTACAATATAATTTTCCTAAATATTGCTAATGTTCCTCATACTTAGGATTTGTGATATATCGAAGCAGGAATTCAGAAAAAGTATCTCCCCCAGAAGTGAGAAAAACAGACTTGTACATTTAATTTTGCAGAAATAGAAAAGGCAACCTCTTCACTGGGTAGATACTTTGTATTTATCAATTAATTCCTTTTTTTCCTAACATATTACTTGTTTGTACAATATTGAGGTAGGATTTATTGCCATGGATTCAATTGGAAGATCTTCTTAGTGGTACTTACTTTTTGTTGAGTGTCTGGTAATCCTTCTGAAAACTATTAGGACATTTAACTTTTGCTTGTTCAAAAGTTCATACTCAGATGTCAAAGGTCAGTTTGGGTTTTGCTTTTTAAAATAACCCACATACCTATTTCAAATTATTAAGGATGAGTTACATATTACAATGAAGTCACATCATAACATCCTAATCTGCTCTTCTTTATCTGTAGTGAGAGACAACTGGAAGCAGAGAAGCAGTGGGAGAAATATTTCACTGTTACCTTACTTTCCATGTCCTTTCTTACTCTTTTGTCCATTCCTTTTTTTAAAGGAGGAAATAGGGTTGTATTTGTGATAAATTTTGGATTTATCAAACGGGCAAATTGAGATGGTGGTTCTGATATAGTTTCCCCAACTGTCCATATATTCATAATGTTTCAGTAAACCAGACTATACTACTGCTAGCAGTTCCCATGCTCATTCTCACAATTTTCTGGTACAGAGAAAAGGTGGGGAGGAGTGAGTCCAGCCAGGTGGACCAAAATGGAAAGCTCTCCTCAATCCATATTTGTTCCTAAGGGCTTAATTAGATGTCTTCTGCTGATAATATTAGTCTGCGCCAGAGGAATAATTATGTCAATTTGTGGATTCTGTAAACAATATGGTTATAGTTTCAATCCTGCAATATGACAGATGACTGATTTCCTTGTTTTCTTTGCATACTATATCAAATCTTTCCATTATTATGGCTGGTATTGTTTCAATTTTTCTACAGAACATCAGTAGTACTAAGGAAGCTAAAGCTAGGTAATCCATAATTTCTTAATGAGCTGCTTCTTTTTCAGAAATAAGGTGAAGTGGCATTTGTTAGCAAAATTGCCCCTAGTTGTTACTATTAATTAATAATATTTGCATTAATTTTAATTGCACTAGTCATACCACTAAATCATCACTGACATGTGCATTTTAGCTTTTTTGTTACATAGATCTTTTTGTGGCTGTTACTAAAAAAAAAAGCCTCATCATAAAGTCCTATCAAAATATTGATTTAAAACCCTTAGTCTAACTGGTTATGCTACAATTATATTGTTGAAAGAAAATAAATGTTATTATTGCTGGGCAATTATTCATAGAAGATTAAAGAGGTTAGAATTGCAGATCAATTACCTTATGATTGGACTCTTAGAAAAAGAGGCCATGTCAGAGCAATGATGCCATCTTCCTTCAAAAGTATTCTCCAGCAACTTCTCATGCCATACACTTTTGATTACAGTTATGAATGTACTACCGAGGCTAATCATACATCCAAAGTTATGTGTATATCTTTCTAAAACAAAGATCCATGTGGCAAATATGTAGGATGGATTTACATTGGAATATTTAGCTGAACAACATCTACCTTTAAGGTCTTTTATTAACCTTCCAGTAAGGTTAACTGTGGTTACTTTAATGCAATTTAAAGGAGAAAATATATGTTGCATCACTTTGAATATTTACTGAAAGGTAGGTCTTGCTGGATTAAATTAGCTAATTCTCAATAAAAAGGGTAAAGTCTTGGTACCTATATATCCCAACTGAACTGGATATTTTGCATTATTGTTAATCATATTCAGATATTTTTGATCCAGCTATGCTGAAGACTTCTTATAAATGGAGCCAGACTGCAAACTTGTTCACAAACAAACAACAAGATATATCATATGTGAGAAACTAGCATAACAAATGTTAAGATAAAAAATAGCTTTGCATGCATGCTTAACTCTTATCTTTCTGCTAAATTATGAACACTGTACCAATTTTGAGTTCAAGTGTAGTACCTGCAATCCAGTGGTGGGATTCAAATAGTTTAACAACTAGTTCTCTGCCCTAATGATTTCTTCCAACAACCAGTTCACCAAACTGCTCAGAAAGTTAACAACCGGTTCTCCCGAACTGGTGCGAACTGGCTGAATCCCACCACTAGAGTAATCTGTCTGTTGTGAATCAATAAAAATGAATAACCTAAATGCAAATTAGGGGTTGAAAACCTGCACACTTGATTGGTCCTGATACAACAACTTGGGATTGGGCCAGAACCAGTCCCTGATTGGCCATTTTGGGACTGTCCTTATTGGTCAGTAGTTTGAACCTGTTGCACATTTTCATTGGTTAATAAGGCAGCAGCTAACCCTATAAAAGGGTTACTGCTGCCCATAGCATTGCTCTGTTATGTCTATCACTTTATTAAAGAGTTGAAGTCACTGGTCAGATGTCTGGTCTCCCTTATTCTCCATACTTAACACTGTCTATCTCTTCTAAATATGTATATTATAGCAACCTGTTCTGGATTCAAATAGGTTTCTCTTCTAATTCTGAATGGCATGAGTATTTTTTCTTATAATCTACTTGGTGTCCAAGAAGAATGACATGCCAGTCATGATAAGAATTAGCCTATTTAACCACACCACAGCCCATACTAAAATGCATAAGATTTTAGAAATCAGAAAAGAGTAGAGGAAAAGAACAAACATGTATCTTTTTTGTATAAACAAAACAAAATTCTGAGTGACCAATCTATGATTGATACTTCCTAATTAGTGTTGGATTTTAAAAAAATGCCTTACTACAATCATAACACAGATAACTTTCCAAAGTTTTTTGAAGGCACATGTATCTTTTTTCCTAAGATAGTGCATATTACTTCAACTGAGAATGTCTAAGTAGTGTAGGAAGTTAGCACCCACCCCTCTCCTAGAAAAATGAAATATTCTAGGAAAGATTAAAAATGCAGAATATTTCCCCTAAAAAGAGTAGAAATTCAGAAGCAAAAACTCACTTCAGAGAGGCAGAAACTCACCCCCCCCCGCCATTTTACTAATGGGCCATTAAGGCCTAGACCAGAGTATTCTACATAATAAAGGCCTCTACCCATCTTACCACCTGATCTGGGAAGATTGTAAAAAAACAAACAAACACTGGAAACATGGAGGCTGTTTGGAAAGATGGTTTAACAGTGGACAGGACAGGACCACGTGGCTTGGAGCTCCAAAGTGAAAAGGATGATCACATGCTTTAAGATGTTGGGTGAAGGAAGAGAAGGATGGGCCAAGATTGTGAAAGACCCTTATATACCTCTGTTGGGCCCCACCTTAGTGTTTCCTGTTCCTGGGCAAAAAATGTATCCCATTGGCTGTCAGACTCCCAGGGGTGGGGGTCTTAATTAACTTTGTAGGCTTTGTCTGGACCACATAGCTTCACCTGAATGTTGGCTGATACAATCTTCCCAGGCCAGGTGGTGAGATGGGTAAAGGCCTTTATTATATAGAATACTCTTGCCTAGATCTTAATGGCTCATTAACAAAGGTGCGGGGTTGAGTTTCTGCCTCTCTGAGGTGAGTTTCTGCTTCTGATTTTCTACTCTTTTTAGGGGAAATATTCTGCCTTTTTAATATTTCCTAGGATATTTCATTTTCCTAGGAGAGGGGTGGGTGCTAACTTCCTACAGTAGAAAGAAAAAAAACTTAAAAAGACAGAATATCAATAACTGAAATGTGAAATTCATGGACATTTGAATAGTGGATTTTTTATAACACTGCTCACATTTTTTAATATCAATGTATTCTAATGTATTCTAAAATGTCATATAATAAATAAACTAGCTTGGTATAATTTCTTTCTTCCCTACTCTCCTCTGAGGATGCTGTAAATGTTATTACAAGTGTATTTGGTATATATATTTTCCTATGATGAGATTCTGGTTAACTTGTTTGACAAAATGTTAACAGTGAATGCAATGTGATGAAGTAATCATGCAATCGCGGCATTAACTTAACAGAATGAAACTGTCACTTGACTTGTAGCTTGCTGCTTAGTCTTAGTTGTAAGAATCAACCATCAGGAAAGTAAATAAAATGTGTAGCAACCGGAAATAGCAAGTATCTTACACTCTTTTTTGGTTTATAAATTTGTACTAGGCAAGAATAAATAGCATGAAGTTTCAAAGTTGATTTGAAACTTTGAGTTATATTCTTTATTTGGCAGGTTGAAAACTCAGTCATTTAAATTTTATCATCTAAAAATAGACAATTTGGCCAGCAAAATATTTTGTTTCATTTGAACACACATTTTTTGGAATTGTTTGCCTTGTGCAAAAATGAGGACGTGCCTCATTTTTTTTTCCAAGAGAGTGATTGCTTCCTGGCTTTTGCCATGGTAGAAAATATATTATTGCAGATTTTATTACTGAAGCATACAGAGGTATTTTTTTTCTGCACTGACATTTTTTTTAAAAGGAAAAGGGACAGGCCATAGGTAAGCATTTTTGTTAAGTTATTTGATGCTCTTTCAAAAATAGTGTCAAATGGCTGCAGTATTAAATTATTAGGACAGGCAAAGAATTGATCCTAACAACTTTTTCCCTGTATAAGGACATTTCTATAGTCATGGGCCAAAAAAAAAAGTGTTGGCTGCCAGGGGTCAGCTTTTAGGTTTGTGAGTGGGACTCTGGAAGGGAACATTTAAGATATCCCAGTTTAATACATTTTGATTTTTAGAACCCTACCAAAGAATAATAGTTTAGGTGGACAGAACAGAACTGGATACACTAAAATGGCTAATATGTACAAGGAAAAAAAATTGATTATGAAATGGTAAATAAACAGCGATGAGATTAAAAAAGATGACTCCTAAAAAATCTTTCACTTTTTTACTTTTTCTGAGGTTTATGATTTCTTTTATGGGAGTAGAAATGAAAGGACCTGAATAGAATTCATGCAAACTTCAATTCTCAGTTTATAGCACTTTGAAATGAGCTCCTTTACAGTTTTAATTAACAGTTGCTTCTGAGCCTTTTTAAAATGCTATCTTTGTAGCAATAACATTGTCATTGCATATTAAGAACTGGTTCTGGGAAAATATCTCAGAAAACATTCACTACCTTAGCTCTGAATTAACTTTCTCCAGTGTGAGTTACATCATCACATTTTATAGCTACATGATATTTTTGTAACTAGTGTGAATCCTCCTGGATAATGAGGCCAAAGAAGCTGCCAATTAAAACAAAAATGTAGTTATTTTGTGATCTACAAAAGCTCTCTTACCTTCTGTCATTGGCTCCCACCACACCTGATGTTATCATTCTATATCTCTACAGTTATTTATGTGGCCAGGGAAATCTTAGCTTTTTAATTTAATACTGAACTTGAAATTAGACAGCTGAGTAACTGCTATTTCAGTGTGAGGTACATATGGCACATTTTAAAGAATGTCAAAATGTATCTATCATCTATCTGTCTATTTATCAGTTAGCTATTTTATCCAGGAATTGCCTCTATTAAAACCTTTCAAACCTTATTTAATGGACTATAACAGTCACGGCTTCCTGAAAATGTTTTTGTCTACTGTCATGAGTTCATCTTTCTTATTGTAGAGAAGTTATTAAAGATCTGTTGGGCAGTGGTCTGGAGCTGCAATACATTTTATGTTGTTGATCAGCCTCTTCATTTTCTCCTATTTTGCTTTTTCTATTCTTTTTGCTCAATTCTCCCTTCAAAGCCCATGTTATTTCAGTAAGGTTCCATAAAAATGGATCTGGCTGTTTTTGAACTCACCAGAAAATTTGTCCATACCCTGTAAAAACCTTGAAGGTATATAAGTTTAAGTGCTACTGCTATTCACAAAGAAACACAAATGTCCCACATTTACCCTTGAAAATAAAATAACTGTTAGCAAAATGCATTTTTGTAATTCTTTCCAAAGAGTTGGAGTCCATAAAAGTTTATAATATATTTTTATTGTGTCCTATAGACAAAGGGGATGAATTCTAGATTAAAAACTTGTTTGTTCATTGTGTATTGATAACAGTATGAGAATGACTTAAAGTTAGTTGCATGGTGGTAAAACACATGTCTGAGAAGTGAACATTCCCAGATTTACACCCAGGCATTTCAAAGTAGGGCTGAGGAAGACGTCTTCCTGAAACCCCTAGAAATATATTGAACTAGATAGGCAAATGGCTTACTTCATTTAGGTCCAGAATAAATATTGAGTTTAAAATTCAGGGTTAGATAGTGACTAGTGTCTAAGTTTTATTATTTTATTTACTGGATATCTATTTTGTATATCTGATAATGAATGGTGTCTAATGTAGGAAATTTGTAAAAAGTAAAAATTAATTTAAAACATAATGAAACTAAGCATATAAGCATAAATATATTAAATACATGTTTGAATAACAGCCTGGGAATTACAGAGAAAAAGAGAGACTCATTCCTTAGCTTGAGAATGACCTGGTTTGAAATGTACTAGGAACCACAAGTCCTGTATTATCCCATTAGTCATGCCATTTTTAATGGTGGAGTTAAAGAGCCCCTGTCCAAGATCTTAAAACCCAATAAGCAAGTTAGGGAGCATGTGACATTTTAGATAGCTTGGTATCACATCTTATGACTTCATAGTTCAGCACTAATCTGTCAAGAAAGTTTTTTTTAATGAGGAAGTTATAAGCTATTTAATCATATCCATGCTTTTATATAATGTTGCTTCTATAAAACAATCACACTATATTGTAAGACATGCCTGGGATTTCAGTAAGCATATTACATTTCCTTGAAATGAAAAGGTAAAATATTGGTGTCTATATTTTATTAGGAGAAAACAGCTATTCTGGAGCACAACATTGATTCCTATCTACCTGATCATGGACAGCCGACATGATTTAGTGCCATTATTTAACTCAAAGCTGATGACAGAATTCTGACCTGGACTGGCTTGTAAAATAAACCTAAGAAATGTTTTATAGTGATAAATATGTAATCTCATACAATGGATGAGAACACCTGAGAATACCCGATAAACCTAAAGATTCAGAATTGAGGCTTAATATGTCTAAACTCCAAATCTGAGCATACAACTTCCATTTCTTGATAACCTGAATATTAATGGATGAATAGATGATAAATAGATAGATAGATAGATAGATAGATAGACAGACAGACAGACAGACAGACAGACAGGACAGTATGTTTGCTTCTACCTGCACACACACATACATATAGAAGAATAGATGATAGATGATAGATAGATAGATAGATAGATAGATAGATAGATAGATAGATAGATAGAACAGTATGTTTGCTTCTACCTATACACACATACCTATAGATTCACACATACACACACAGAGGGAGGGAGGGAGGGAGGGAGGGAGAGAGAGAGAAATCATATATGTAGGCACCAACTTCAGAAAGCTGAAGTAAGAGTATCAAAGGTCACTTCCAATTCTTACACAACCAGCAGGAATGATTTTCTTCTCTCATTTCAGAATATGTTTCAAGTGATCAGTATACTGCCTATTCTGTTACTGAGCCTGAAGCAGAACAGAAATAGACTAAAGTATCTTACATCAACCAAAGCATCTTAGACTTGAGCTGAGCTACTAGTATATATTTCAAGGCCTTGTTGAATAACGGACTCCTGGAAAATATTTGGAAATTGTCTAGTCTGATAGTACTCCAGGAGACTTTGAATCATGAAAAAGAAATCACATCTTGTTCAAAGATAATTCATCATTTATTTATTTATTTTATTTTGTCAAGCGATTATAAGATAACAGGTATAAGTATAAGCATGGTTATGAATACATGAAATGGATACATATAAGAAAAAAAAGAAACAATAGGACAGGGACAGCAGGCATGTTGGTACGCTTATACACGCCCCCTACAGAACTCTTAGGAAAGGGGTCAATAGTAGACAGTTTAAGGTTAAAGTTTTTGAGGTTTGGGGAAGAAACCACAGAGTCAGGTAGATTATTCCAGACATTGACCACTCTGTTGCTAAAGTCGTATTTCTTGCAATCAAGTTTGGTGCAGTTTACCTTGAATTTGTATCTATTGTGTGCTCTTGTATTGTTATGGTTGAAGCTGAAGCATTCATTGAGAGGTAGGACATTGTAATATATAATTTTATGTACTGTACTTAGATCGGACTGAAGGCGGCATAGTTCTAGGTTTTCTAGGTCTAGAATTTCAAGTCTGGTGGCATAAGGTATTCTGCAACGAGTAGAGGAGTGGAGAACTCTTCTTGTGAAATATTTCTGGACTTTCTCAACTGTATTAATATCAGATACGTAATGCGGGTTCCAGACTGATGAGCTGTATTCAAGTATTGGTCTAGCAAATGTTTTCTATGCTCTAGTTAGTAGTGTGATATTACCGGAGAAAAAGCTATGTAGGATTAGGTTAACAACTGTGAATGCCTTTTTGGCTATGTAGTTACAGTGGGCTCTAGAACTTAGATAATTAGAGATGAATACTCCAAGGTCCTTGACAGAGTTTGGATCATCAACAAGGTCTTGACTATTCAGGTTTTATTTTATTTTCTGATTTTTTTTTGCCAATATGTAAGACAGAGCATTTATTTGTTGAGATTTGAAGTTGCCATTTGTTTGACCATTCTGATACATAGTCAAGGTCTTTTTGAAGGGTAGCAGTATTGTCAGTGGTGTTGAATAGCTTTACATCATCAACAAAAACATTATTACCACACTTGGTCAGTACCTCTGTTTTTTTGCTAAGAAAAATGTTTGCAGCACTTTGCAGATGGTCCATCTAATGAAAGATACAGAGACATTTGCCCTGAGCTGAGCTGAGCTGGCAACTAAGTCAGTCTATTGATGCCAGCACTGAAGTGTTTTGATCTTAGGAGCTGGAACGGAATGTTGCTTCTATAAAACAATCACACTATCTTGCAAGGAAGGTTTGGGATTTCAGTAAGCATATTACATTTCCTTGAAATGAAAAGGTAAAACATTGGCGTCTATATTTTATTAGGAGCTATTCCGGAGCACAACACTGATTCCTACCTTCCTGATAATGGACAGGAGACATGATTTAGTGCCGTTATTTAACCCAAAGCTCCTCTTTTGCTCTCTGTGCATTCCACACAGCACTCATTTGACTGGTTTTTTAACTCTTTCGCATCTCTGCATGCAATTTTGATAATGGCAAATGTAACCATGAAGTGCAAAACTATCTTGAGGCGCTTTGTTACCCATTATGGAAGAAAAGCTGCTTTTATTATATTCCATAAACTCTGCTTTATAGAATTTAATATGGTTTTCTGATGATACTTCATGAGCAGATTTGTATTGTTGTCAGAACATCTTTTTTTAAAAATGGATATTAATAATACAACCATTTTTAAAATACAAAGTATAGAATTAAGCTTTTCTTGTAAGTATAGGGTGCATTATCTCTTGAAAGTGACAGGTCAGAAATAGGGAAAATTTAAAGGTGTACATCTTAGGTGATAAATACAATAGCATCCTATTAACATTATCCCACCTTTTCTCTAAGTAAATTAACATTGGAATATCCCTTCATTTTCTCACCGCAATAGCAACTCTATGAAGTAAGTTGGGTGCGCCTCCACGGTTAAGAGGAAATTTGGACCTGGGTCTCTGCAGTCCTAATCAGTGGTGGGTGTTAGGTATAACATTGATACCAAATATGGTTTGGGTGAATAAATATATAAAACTTAGATATCATGGTTTAAGTGCTTATCACTTTAAGCACAATGCTGCAGGCAATTAGCCGATTAAGGGTGCGGTTAGAAGTTACAATATAAGGAAGCATTAGAAGCTGGAAATCTTACTGCGACTAACTGTGTCTTACTGCGACTAACTGTGTCTTGCTGCGACTAACTGTGTCTTACTGTGACTGTAACTGTGCCTGTGACTGAGATGTTCCTGTCTGCTATTGTTTGCTGATTTACTGCGTAATTCTACTGTTCTACTGTTTGAACTTCTTGCTGAATATCCAGCGTTTGTTCCTCTGGAGAGAGGCACCGGAGGAGGAGAAGATATCTTTATTGGCTGATAAAGATATTGCAAGGACTCTTAACTTGGACTATAATAGTGAGTCTTACTGGATGGAAATACTGTGAATGGCTTAATGGACTGAATGACAATGCTTTAAACTCTAAATGGATTAAAAACTATTTAAACTACAAACAGTGTTTGTGTTCAGTGTGTGTATACTCTGGGGCCCTTCCACTCTCGTTTTGGCTGCCTGGCTTGACTACTGCTGCAATACTCTGCTAGGGGTTAATCCCCAAAAACTAACATTGGGTGAACCTGTAGTTCTGACCATCAGATGGCCAACCCACCGCCCTCCATCCCATCCTGTCCTATATGTTCTTCTTTCTGTCTCAGCTGAGTCACATGGCATAGTTGATTTCCGTGCCTCAGCTGTTCTACTTACCAGGGCTGCCCTAGAAGGTAAGCGGCTGAGCTTCAAATTGCTGTATTTTGAACACTGTGTGCAAGCACATTAGGCCCACATACTCATAGAACCGATACTTAAACCGGTTGCAGTCCACCACTGGTCATAATCCACAAACCACTACATCACTCTGCTTTCTCCTTTTTCACTCCCTCCCTCCTTCCCTTCCTCTCTCTCTTTCTCTCACTTTCTCATTTGAGCTTATTTGCCAAATGTCAAGATATTCTATATGTGTGTGTGTGTGTGTGTGTGCGTGTGTGTGTATCTTGTTGTCAAATGAAATCCATTAAACTGAGAAAGGAATAGAAAAGTTCAGTGGTTTCTCAGCCTACAATACATTACATTTTCTTGTATTGTTAATTGTTATGTTTTTGCTGTATGGAGGTATTGTACATTAGAAAGCAACATAAAGCTAAATGTAAGATATTTTTTATCAATAGGAAGACAAGTATTTCGAAGCCCTGCTATTCTCATAAATGTGATTCTAATTTCACAAGGACTTGTAAAGTTGTAATTGCAGGAATGTCCCAATCTCGGATGGCAAACCTCAGATAAAGAATGTTTCCAAGCAAATACAACTCAGGTAAACAAAGTCACTAATCTAAAGGAGGATTAGAGAGAGGAAGTAAACATATGTTAGACTTTAACTAGAGATAATTAATTGTATGGATTACTGTGCTAAACAGTAACGAAAGTTAAGCAGTAACCAAAGTTAACCAGTGATGGAGGATAACTAAAAATGTATATAAATGCAAGACTATACTCCAATAAATATCATCATGATTCAGTTGTTCATGATCAAACAACTCGACTGCCTTGTCATTACAACAAGGACTAACAACAGTTCTCTATAGTTCTGGATAGGAAGAGCTGTTATTGAAAGGGTGAGGATAATATCAATACACTGAAAGGAAAGATGCAGTCTCTAGCTGTTGGAGCTTATTCATTTATTTAAAAGCTGAAAACAACTGTTCTTTCTTGAATTTCAAAAGAATAATAACAATGTAATGAATGGAATGCTTCTTATGGAATTTTTTTTTTTGGAAAAATGAACTGATTTCTAATCAAGGTTGCCAAGAACAGAGCTTTCTGCCTGAGCTATTTGTGCAAAGAAGACGAAGATTTTTTTCTGCAGGCTTCTGTATTAAACACAGTGCATTAGGTGTTAATCTTACCTTGTGATAAATAAGGTGGGGCTAGCAAAATGGATTTGCATATGAATAAAATGTGAAAAAGTGCTCAACACTTTGTCTTGTTGGCCTACATTCCCTGATGAATCTTCCTGAGATTACCACCTTGACAATTCACCTGATAAATAATATGATTGGAAATTTAATTTCTAAATGTTTCCCCAAAACACATTACCATTGCTCTTTGCTCGATTCTTGTGAGCCTTTTTTACCCAAGTTATTCATCAGTTTAATTTATAGGAACACTGCTCCTATTTTTTAGATGTGGGCCATTTACTTGATTTAAATATTACGAACAGTGCTTTACATATTCCATTCCATTCTGCTTTCAGCAACATCTAAGCCTGTGGTCCTCAAAAGCCATTACATATGAATTATTTTTCATTCTGACTGAGAGATTGAAATATTATGCTTTATGTAGTTATTATGCATTATTCCAGCTCTAGATTTTTAAATCTGTTGTTGAAAAATATAGTACTTTACACATAGTACCAAAAAGAGATGCACAATGCAGTATTATAGCTGGTAAGAGATTTGCAATTGGATTTCAACCCAGAAGCAAAACCAATAGCACTTAGATATTGCTTCATAGTGCTTTACAGCCCTCTCTAAGTGGTTTCCAGAGTCAGCATATTGCTCCCAACAGTCTGGGTCCTCACCTTGGAAGAATGGAAAACTGAGTCAGCGTGAGCCAGTCAGAATCTAATTCCTGGCAGTGGGCAGAGTTAGCCTGCAATAATACATTCCAACCAGTGTACCATCACAGCTCCTATATATCCAAGAATGGAATTAACAGTTTCAGATCAACTAAACATAGTCCTGTTGTACTTCCTAAATTATAATTCCCTGTCATGGGAATGTAGTAAGGCATGTGTGAGAAATAGATGTTGAATAGCAGCTGTAAAATATGGAAATAATGGTATCATCTGAACTGAGCTATTGGTTAACTATATTGTCGAGAAATGATGACAAAACATTTTCTAACACATCTTAGTCCTGGGGAGGTTTGTTCAGAAGTATCATTGTGTTCACAGAGATGTCTGTGGCTGAGTCAAATGAAATGACAAACATGAAAAGACACACAACAGTGTATATTCCACAATGGAAGAATGGCTGGTAAAGAAGATGGAGTTAGCAGAGATGGGGAAATTGGCTGGATGAATTGAAATAAAAAATCTATCTAGTTTTGGTTGTACATGGAAACTGTTTTTGAACTTTTTGGCTCAGAACTAAAAAAAAAAAAGACAAACGTTTGATTTTGACAGTTAAAATGATTTGTAATTATAGAAATGGTTTAATATGTTGTGAAAGGTAAAGCAAAATGTTGATGTATTGATTTTATATTCTTCTGTACTGAAAAAAGAACTCCCTTTTCTCTCTCTTTGCACTTATTTCTTCCTTTCATTTTTCAAACACACACACACACACACACACACACACATGAATGAAAGTTAACAAATTTTATTGGGAAAAAAAAGAAGTCTCCTTGTGTTCACAGAGGCATCTGTGTCATAACAATCCAGCTCTGCTCTTTTGTACATGCAACATGATGTGTTTTTTTCTTCTTCTGTATAATCCTGTTCAATTCTCAGAGACTGCCTGGATGAATTCCTGAAGTTTTCTGGGCAGGGTTTTTCAGAAGTGCTTCGTCATTGCCTCTTTCCTAGGGCTGAGAGAAGGTGAATGGTTCAAGATCACCCAGCTGGCTTTGTGCCCATGGCAGAACTACAATCCATAGTGTTGGTTTCTAGCCTGCTGCTTTAACTGCTATACCAAAACATCTCTCCAACATGATATTACTTGCACATATAAAAGGGGAGGGGTTGCATCACATCTGGAGACCATCACATCTTCATTTTGACAAAAGCATCAGGTCCTACAGATGGATCTGCTTACTTACTAGAGTGTGCCTGTTTGGGATTGCAATTTTCAGCATAATTTTAGTGTACTCTTATGGCAGGAGAAAGAGTCAGTGGCATAGCCAGTCACATTGCATGAACAGTTTGTAGTGGAATTTTCCAATGACCATGTTGGCGGGGGTGATTTTTTTTGTGACATAGAAATTCTGTTCTTAATGGGGATTTTTTTACCTATATAAGCATACTATTTTTTTAAAAAAAATTCTGTCAGTGAAACTTCATCAGCACACTGCAATTAATATGCCTTCTGTCTTTATTGGTGAGTGGCATTTATTCCACTTACTCTCACCTTACAGCTGAATTTTCAAGTGCAGTTTGACTTGTTAGAAACTTATTAATTCATTCAAGGACCAGCAATTACTTTTTGCCTGAGGGTCACACAACATTTGGGAAAACCCTCGGGGGTCTTATCGTGGTGAAACAAATAGACTGAGCTGGGAATTTTGCTTATGTTTTTCCTAGACTTGGAGAAGGTCTGTCTTTATTTCATTATTTTTTGAAAAAAGCTATCTTTATGGTATTTTAAAGCTTATACTGTGGTTTTTTTATATTTATTGCCTCAAAATGGTAGAAACTGTACAGCCAATTTTCAGTAATTATTTAGCATTTCTACATTAGCAATTTATAGCATAACTCAGCCATCATTGCAGTAATAAATCACTAATGAGTACAAGCTTTATATCACTGTAGTGATAGGTGGGTGATGCATGTTGACTACCTCTGCATTAATTGAATGGAGCAAAAGAAATGTGATTTTAAAGCTAATGCATATTCCTGAACATACTCGTTTATATAAGCAACATTTTTTTCTACTGCACTTCTTTGGGGAATTAGATAGAACCTATATAACATATTTATTTACATATTTATTTCTTTTAGGAACTATATCTGTGCACGGTGTACTTAATCTTAGTCCCTAAGTTTAACAGAAGAAAGTAAAAATAAAAACAAATATAAATGACCAATTTGCACAGAGTGTTTCCAATAAAGTCACTCAGATCTACCAACTTCTTAACTCTTCATGGGCAAAACCCAAGGTGGCAACCAGGGTGACATCTTGACATGTTCTCTGAGATCATTTTGGCCTGTAGATTCAGAGAAAATAGATAGGATGCTCCCTGGTGTGACTCGGACATTTGTTTTCTTGCTTCTGTGTTTCTCCTGTCTCCTCCATGGTCATCAGTGTTTCACTTCAGAAGGAGTAAGTAATGCTGGACTTTGGAAAGAAACTATGAGCATTACAAGAAGCATTTCTGGATCCTGCTATGTTTGATAATTATAATCTGTCCTTTGTTTAGAGAATGCTGGTGAGTAATGTGAGTTAATGGGTAACTGTGGAACATTCTGGAAGAATTTAATTATCCTGGCCCATTTCGGTGTTTAGTCTGAACATGGAGGAGTATGGCATTGGCTGCCATTGTTGGAACAGGAATGAAGCTCTTCCTAATCTGGGTAAGCCTCTCAGCAGCTTTTATTACCTTGTCAGGGTAATAAATCCAATTAATAAATAAACCAATCAGAGCTTTTCTACAGAGGTAGCTATCTTAGCTTAATGTGGCAAAAAAAGGGATAACATTTTTTATCAATATTTTCTTTTGAGGTGTAACTGTAATTATTTTATATTCTTACAAGTTTTAATGTTATAGTTACCACTGTATACATTCCTTGCATTTTATTCCCTTCTGACCTCATTTTTTCTTTACCAGGCTGCATATAATTAAAATGAAATATGTACACATATTCATACGTTTCTGATGATGGCGTGCTATTTCTCTGATTAAAGTAAATGCTAGTTAATGAAACCTCATGTTTCAGGAAACAGAATAGTTGTCAATGTGTCAGAATTCCAACAGTAAGCATTATTCACATATGTGCAGATTAAATGAAAAAAAAAACAACTACAACTACAACTGTGAAAGTGTTGCTATAGCAATAGCAGTAGCACTTAGACTTATATACTGCTTCTTACTGCTTTATAGTACTCTCTAAATGGTTTACAGAGTCAGCATATTGTGCCCAACAATCTGGGTCCTCATTTTACTGACCTTGGAAGGTCAGTAAATCATCTTTCAGCCAGTCAGATCAAACTCCTGGCAGTGAGTGATGAGTTAGCTAGCAGTACTGCACCACTGTGCCACCACAACTCTTCTACTGTGATGAATCAAGAAATTACTTTATGCTACTGATATGTTTGAAGAAATATTTAGACCTTCCTAAATACAGGTATACTATTTAAACCTGATAAACCTATTAAAAAGGTATACTAAAACCTCTATCTCAGCATTTACCAAATATTTTTTTGCATCTAATATTTTTATAGCTGGAAGAAGAAGAAGAATGGAAGAAGAATGGAGAGCTGAAAACTAATGAAAACTGTACCATGCTGGACATAGATGTGAACATTCACCACATAGATTTGAACATTCCTACCAGAAATAACAATCTCTTTGCCTCTATATAAATAGAACCTTAAATTGCTCAGTAGGTAAGCTTCTAGTTACTAGTGGAAAAATAAGTGAAGGTGTGTGGACACACAAACAAACAAACAAACACACACACACACATGCACAAACGCAAATGGGATCTCTTTCTTCCCATCAAATCACAATTTCATAAATAGATTTATGACTTACTAGATTAGGTCTGTATTTAATCAGCTATGACAAACTGGAGGGTTCAACAAGGCTGATTCAATCTAAATATGTGATTTAAGATTTTAGGGCAATCTGAGTTGTTCTGAACCAGTTCAAAGAGCATGTAAAAACTGATGGCCACTATGCCATCTTACCATTCCCAGAACCATATTTTTTTTAAAAAAAAGATTTGTCCATCTGCTCTAATTGGGAACATTTAAAATAATGGAAGCTGCTTCATTTTTCTGATAGAATTGAATAAAGTACAAGAATATTCTTTCTTGTCTTTTAGAATAGAGAGAAAGACACTAAAACACTTTCCAAATTAATCCAATATCTAGCAGAGTATACCTCCTCCCCTTCATTGTCTTGGAGCATTGCTTGTTTCTCATGAGAAGAAGCCTCTTTGTGCCTGATCTATCTGCATAAATTATGTATTTTGCTCAGTGATGGGATTCAATTTTTTTTACTACTGGTTCTGTGGGCGTGGCTTGGTGGGTGTGTCAGGGGAAGGATACTGTAAAATCTCCAGTCAGAGGTGAGATTTGCCGGTTCTCCAAACTACTCAAAATTTCCACTACTGGTTCTCCAGAACTGGTTAGAACCTGCTGAATAACACCTCTGGTTTTGCTGCCTCTGCTCACTGGTGTTCTGGCTATTAAGAGGGCCAATAGCTATTCAATCTTGGCACTCAGGGCCTCCTCTACTTTGTCTGGATTTACTTGTAACAGAGTTGCATCTTGCTTTCCACATGAGTTCACTAGCAGAGATAGCACAAACAGGGAGGGAAAAATGAGGCCCAATGCCACAAAGATAGACAGGCCACCGAGATCAAAGCTGGCATCAAGAAGTGTTATTCATAGCCCTCTACCTCACCTCCTTCTTAAAAGCAGTAAATATTTGGATTTACTGTCAGTGTAAGCTTGGCACAAATTCACTCATTGTACTTCTGTGAAGAGGCTTCATCATGCAGAATGCAAAAATAAGATCTGAGTCAAGAGTATAGAGTAGTGCTTGGTCAGATTTGTGGAGTGCTGACAGCTGATTTGAACTCCCACTTGTGTTGGCAGGATCAGCACAGAAGTATTCTCTGAAAAAAGCTACATTCATGTTTGGGGCTAGCACATTAAAGAAGCTGAGAGCTAAGAAAGTGAATGAAACCCAAGACAATGCTAACCTTCTGTCACTCCTTTTTCATCTTGATTACCAGAACATGTTAGAGAAACAAAAGAGACTCAAGCCCCCCAATAATAAACAATTAGAAATATTTTTTTTTATAATAAAAGTTTTTATTGATTTTAACGACAAACAAAAACACATAAAACATAAAACATAACATAAAAAACATCATCATTCTTCATATATTTACAGACAGTGTATCGGTTGGTTTACCACTCCTTTTTGTGCATCCATTTCATAGTCATCATAATAATTATGTTACATAATAACTCATATTATCGATCAACAATTATATATCCTAATATCATTATTAAACAATCATTTGACTATAATTTTACTAATTCATACTTAAGCGAGATAACTGTAATTTAGTTACTTTATTTTATAACAAATCATAAAATCATACCAAGTCTATCTTAATAAAATATTCTAAAAGTGTTATCAAGACCAAGAAAAAATGTATATTCGTTATTTCCTAAGTTTCTAACTATTCTATTATTATATTGTATTATCTAACCATTGATAAAAAATATCCCAAACTTCATAAAATTGTTTATCTTCTTGTTCTCTAATTTCAAATGTCAATCTACTCATTTCAGCACATTCCAATATTTTCTTAATAATTTCTTCCTCTAATGGTATTTTCTCACTCTTCCAATTTTTAGCAAATACAATCCTAGCCGCTGTTAATACATTTACAATCAAATACTTTAAGTTTTTTTTTATATGTATCAGGTAAGATTCCCAATAAAAAAATCTCTGGCTTCAAATCTATATGTTTCTTTGTCATTTTTTCCAACCATATGCGAATTCTAGTCCAGTATTTCCTGGCCTCCTCACAAGTCCACCACATATGGTAATATGAACCAGGAATCTGATGACATTTTCAGCACTTTTCAGATTTGTTCTTGAACATTCTTGCTATTCTTGTCGGGGGAAAATGCCACCTGTAAAACATCTTATACAAATTTTCTTTATATGCTGTTGACATTATCATTTTATAATTTTGAGACCACAACTTTTGCCATTTCTCTAAGTCAATCCCATATCCAAAATTCTTCCCCAAGCAATCATTGTTTCTTTAACTTGTTCTTCCTCCAATTTAATTTCCAACAAATAATTATATAATTTTTTAATCACCTTTTCATAAGTACCTGTCAAAATCCTATCTAAATCAGTCAATTTGTCATAAAATCCTTCCATTTTGGAATCTTTAAGATACCTTGAATGTATTTGCGCATATGAAAACCAATTCATCTTTATACCTTGTTCTTCTAAATTTTGCATCGTTTTAAGTTCACCCTTTTCATCTAGTAATTCCCCATATCTAACTGTTTGTTCCTTCTTATAAATTATAGGATAAGAAAAGGCTTCAATAGTTGATAACTAAACTGGAATTTTCAAATAACATTGTTTCTTAATTTTCTCCCAATTCAACCATAACGATTCCCGTATATAATGCCTTCTAAAATAACCCTGTGATTTAGTTCCCTTATACCATAGAAAAGCATGCCAACCCAATAGTAAATCATGTCCTTCTAATGCCAACAACTAGTCTTTCTTAACGTTATCCATTCTTTAGCCCACATTAAATTTGCAGCTTGATAATACAACTCCCAATTAGGAAGGCCAAATCCTCCTCTAATTCTAGCATCCTGTAAAAGTTTTAATTTTATTTATTTATTTATTTTATTTAATTTTATAAAAAATTACACATGAAAATAATTGAACTGGACTACGCTAATATACTTATGATGGGAGATTTCAATGGAATTGTAGACAATAAACTGGATTATACAGCAAAAGCAATACAACAAAATAGGAAGACTCTCCCTAAATCTTTTTTTTAAATGACAGATGAATTAAATCTTAAAGACATATGGAGAGAAAGAAATGCTAAAACTCAACAATACACTTTTTATTCCAATAGACATTTATCATGGTCCAGAATAGATATGATTTGGACATCAACAGAATTATTATCCAATATTCAAGAAATAAATATTGAAACAAGTACATGGGCAGACCATAATCCAATGACAATTAAATGGAAAGGACAAAAAAGAAGATCTAGATGGACATTAAATAATACTATTTTAAAGGAAAAAAACTTTACACAATGGATGGAAAAAGAATTGACCTTCTTCTTCAATGTAAACAAAAAAGAGGACACTTCAATACAGAATGTTTGGGATACAATGAAGGCATATGCAAGAGGATTAATAATAGACTATTCAAAGAAAAAGAACATTAGGAAGAGGCAAATGATTAAAGCTCTAGAAGACGAACATAAAAAATTGGAAAAAGAATTACAAAAAGCGCCACAAAAAAAAAGATATTAGACTTAAAATGGACATAATTAAACATAAAATGGAGCAAGCAGAGAAAGAAGAACTGGCACAAAAAATTAGAAGTGCTAAACAGAATTATTTTGAAGATGCAAATAGGCCAGGTAGATCAGAATGGTCAAACAAATGGCAACTTCAAATCTCAACAAATAAATGCTCTGTCTTACATATTGGCAAAAAAAATCAGAAAATAAAATACAAGCTGAATAGTCAAGATCTTGTTGATGACCCAAGCTCTGTAAAGGACCTTGGAATACTCACCTCTAATGATCTAAGTGCTAGAGCCCACTGCAACGACATAGCCAAAAAGGCATTAAGAGTTGTTAACCTAATCCTACGTAGCTTTTTCTCTGGTAATATCACACTACTAACCAGAGCATACAAAACATTTGCTAGACTAATACTCGAATACAGTTCATCAGTCTGGAACCCACATTACGTATCTGATATTAGCACAATAGAGAAAGTCCAGAAATATTTCACAAGAAGAGTTCTCCACTCCTCTACTCGTTGTAGAATACCTTATGCCACCAGACTTGAAATTCTAGAACTAGAAAACCTTGAATTACGCCGTCTTCAGTCTGATTTAAGCATGGTATATAAAATCATACATTGCAATGTCCTACCTGTCAATGAATACTTCAGCTTCAACCATAACAACACAAGAGCACACAATAGATACAAACTCAAAGTTAACCGCACCAAACTTGATTGCAGGAAATACGACTTCAGCAATAGAGTGGTCAATGTCTGGAATACTCTACCCGACTCTGTAGTTTCTTCCCCAAACCCCAAAAACTTTAACCTTAGACTGTCTACTATTGACCTCACCCCTTTCCTAAGAGGTCTGTAAGGGGCGTGCATAAGCGCACCAACGTGCCTACCGTCCCTGTCCTATTGTTTCTCTTATTCTTCTTTTATTTTTCTTATATGTACCCATTTCATGTATTCACAACTATGTATACACTTATACTTATTATCTTGTAAACAATTGGCAAATCAAATAAATAAATAAATAAATAAAAATAAATCGAGAAAAGAGAAAGAATCAAGGAAAATATTACAGTTAATAGACAATCAAGGCCAAGTATGCTATGGCAATAAAGAGAAAAAAGCAATCATTCGAGATTTTTATGGACAATTATATAAACAGGAGGATCTTGATGAGGAAAAAATCAAACAGTATTTACAAAATGCTAACCTACCTAAGATACATGATGAAACTGGGGAAATGTTAGAAAGTGCTATAACAATGATGGAATTAACTGAAGCACTCAACAGACAGAACAATGGAAAAGCACCAGGACCAGATGGTCTCCCGGCAGAATTTTATAGAACGCTACAAGAATCGTTGAGCATTCCACTATTAGAAGTCATGAATGAAGTTATGGTAAATAAGAAAATACCTAAAACATGGTCAGAAGCTTATATTACACTTATCCCAAAAGAAGGGGTCAACCCATTACAAATTAAGAACTATAGACCTATTTCCTTATTGAATGCAGACTACAAAATCTTTGCTTCAATCTTGGCAGAGAGGCTTAAAAAATATTTAAATAATTTTATTCACCCTGATCAGAATGGATTTTTATCAAAGAGACAAATTAAAGACAATATGAGGATAATCCTGGATACACTGGAATATTACGAGGCGCATCCTGAAAAACAAATGGCTTTGATATTCTTAGATGCCCAAAAGGCATTTGATAACGTGAATTGGAGATTTATGCTATTATTATTGGAACAGATGGGCTTTGCTAGAAAATTTATTCAAGCAATAGAAGCCATATATTATAAGCAAACGGCAAAAGTAATGATAGATGGAGAACTTACAGACTCTATTAATATTAAAAAAGGTACAAGACAAGGATGTCCATTATCTCCTTTGTTATTTGTATTGACTTTGGAAGTGTTAAATAGAAATATTAGAGAGGATACAAATATAAAAGGAATGAAAGTTAAAAAGGAGGAATTCAAATTGCAAGCCTTTGCAGACGACTTGGTCTTTATTTTGGAAGATCCTCTTGAGACAGCTTTAAAACTATTCGAAAAGATAGAGATGTATGGTGAGATGGCTGGCTTGAAAATAAATAAAGACAAAACAAAGATTTTGACAAAGAACATGTTATTAAGACAAAGAGAAGAGCTGACAGACCTATTGAAAATTCAAGTTACGAATAAAGTTAAATATTTGGGGATATATTTGACATCAAGATGTACTACACTGAAAGAGAATAACTATATTAAACTTAAGCATCAGATAGCATCTGATCTGAAAAAATGGGAAAACTTACAATTGTCACTGATAGGTAGAATTTCAACAATTAAGATGAATATTTTACCTAGAATGTTATATTTGTTTCAAACAGTACCAATTAGGTTAGGTAAAGACTATTTTGAAGAATTAAATAAAATTGTGTTGAAGTATATATGGCAAGGTAAGAAAACAATTAGAAATATTGTTTCTCATAATAAACAATGATGATGATGGTAATAATTATTATTAACTATTGGTAAGAAAGACAAAAAAAAGTCTGGCTAGTATCCTTGGCATTACCTAGGTAGAATGATATTTTCCAAAAACCACATCATGACTTCTACCACAATTCATTTCATATTAATTCTAATACATTTATTAGTTTATTAAACTAGTAAACTAGTAAAATTAACTTTAAAACAAACAAACAAAAAAATAAAAGCTTAAGACTTAAACAATAAAACCAAATATTACAAATCAACAGGCTAATTTTTTGTGTGGTTGTGTATGGAGGCTTTCAAGAAAAGATTGGACTGCTATTTGTCAGAAATAGTGTAGGATCTCCTGCTTGGATGGGAGGGTTGGACTAGATCAGTGATCCCCAACCTTTTTAATGCTGCGGCCCGGTACCGGCATCAGTTGGGTGCCGCGGCCCGGTACCGGCATCAACTGGGCGCCGCCATCTTTTTTTGACGAAAAAGTGCTTCCGGTGACCTCACCAGAAGCACTTTTCATCAAAAAGATGGCGCGGCAGCGCTCCGGTGAGCTTTTTGGGTAGAAATGGCTTTCTACCCGGAAAGCTCACCGGAATCTTGCCGCCATCTTTTGATGAAAAGTGCTTCCGGTGAGCTTTCTACCCGAAAAGCTCACCGGAAGCACTTTTTATCAAAAAGATGGCGGCGCCAGCAACCAGCGGCCCGGTAAGACTTGTTCCGCGGACCAGTACCGGTCCGCGGACCGGCGGTTGGGGACCCCTGGACTAGATGACCTACGCAGTCCCTTCCAACTCTGTTAATCTATTAAACCTGTATGTGTGTTACATATGTAACTTATTTTTTGTCTGCAATGAAGTAGGTGCATTGAAGTTCCACTGTTAGCCAGTTAGCTCTTAACATAGGTTGACTAACTGAAATAAAAGAGATTTATAATCATGCCTGACATGAAGTTTGACATTTGAATATTATAATACAAAGCATACTTGGTATGTTTTATAAAGCATACTAACTGATATTACAACAATTAATAGCAAGGAAATGGCTTTTGTGCCCTTTGTGTATCATGCAAAAATAGGAGGTGAGATTAGTAGTTTGTGTGCTAGTTACCTGAGCCATTGTGCTATTTTTTCCAACCTGTTGCACAATAAGTTTGTTGTATTGCAACTCCCCAAAATTCCCAGCCAACATATGTTGAGGGACATGGATGATAACTACCTTATTTCACAAAATATTCCAAAAATGATCAGCTAGACAGTCAACAGATGGAGGATAACAAATGTTCCATGCTACTTATTCAGAGATCACAGCCTCATCTTATTTTTTTTCTTGCCTTCTTTTTGTCTTTTTTTTCCCGATATATCTGAATTCTGAAAATTAAAAAAGGATAAATAAAGCATCATTGTTTGCTCAGAAGATATTTCTTCCAAATTTCTATTCCTCAAGTATACGGTGACTCATACTAAATTTATATTTCTGAACTAAGTTAAGTAATGCGAGGACTGAGAAGAAATTTATCCTCACTTTATTTCCTATCAATCATAGATGTGCCAATAGTCTATATTTTAGTCCGTAGTGCACATTAACAGTATTGTAAACTCATATTGTGTTAAATGACAGATCAGTAAATTTAGAGTACACAGTTGGCTTTATCTTGGCAGTAGATGCTGAATGAATAATAAAATGGTTATTGATTTTAAAAACAGATTATTATAACATGATGATGATCATGAAGAATATTATTTCTAATTCAAGACAAGCCTCTTTGAAACTATGTAAATGTTTCTCCAGTTAAAAGAAGGATGGTGTTAATTTATTGTAAATATATGTCCATATATTTCATCCTTACATTTCATTTCATCCACGTTTCATTCTCACATTCAATTTAATCCTTGCACTTTAAAGAATGTTTTCACCAAATATAATAATTGACAAGTTGGATAACCTTATCCATGGAGCATGTGGCAATTTGTAAATTGTAATTGTTGCTTAGAAGAAATATAAAATGTTGCAGAGAAGGCAAGGCTGCACTCTTTGGCTAGGAAGGCTGCAAATGAAAATCACAGGACTGTAGGACACTGCAACTGTATAAGTATGAGATGGTTGCAAATGCCCAGATTGTGATCATATGACAGCAGAGCTAGTCATAAATGTGAGGACCAGTTGTAAATCACTTTTTTTTCAGAACAATTTTTTATTTCAGGAATAATGGAACTAGTTTAATTAAACAACTGGATATGAATGAATGAGAATATGTATGGAACAGAGCTTGGCTGCCATCAAGTCAGTGTTGAGCCTTAGCACCCAAATAATCAGACTGTCCAGAATGATCTCTCTCTATCTTGGCCCTTCAGCAGGGGTGGGATTCAGTTTTTTTAACAACCGGTCCTGGTGGGCGTGGCTTAGTTGGTGAGTGTGGCTTGGTGGTCATGTGACTGGATGGGCATGGCCAACTCTACATCACTCATGTCAAGGGGTGTTTCTCCTCGCCTGGCCTCTCATGACAGTGGGGATGCTGCAATGGTCATAAGTGTGAAAAATGGTCATAAGTCACTTTTTTCAATGCCATTGTAATTTTGAATGGTCACTAATGAACTGTTGTAAGTCAGGGATTACCTGTACAAAAATACAAAAAGCTTCTTTGCTTGCAAAAACCTGCCCTAAATACTAATCATTAGATTGAAAATAGTTCAAGCCGGAGTTACAAATCAGGCAGGGTGCCGGAGCACCTTGAGGAATGAAAATAGTTAAAATGCAGTGATAACTATTAAGCAGCCAAGTGAAACCCTTTAGCAGAGAGGTCATTTAAGCTCTCCAGAAAAAGCACACCTAGGAAAAGCAATCCTTAGATCCATTTGCACCATTTAAAGATACCAGCTGGTCTCACTCATCTCACAAGATATCCTAAGGAAATCATCCAGATTTAAGGAAAGGTCACATGCCTCCGCAGAAAGGCAGTAAAAAAAAATCAGTGCCAAGCTTGGATCCTGCCTCTTGGAAGTATACCCCAAAAGGACAGTGCCAGATACCACTAAAGCAGTGAGGAAGACCCCCTCTCCAGATAGAAAAAGAAACCATGAGGCAGGAAAAAATTCAAACACAATACAAAATAATTAAATCACAACAGTAGCTGTTGCTTGTTGAAGCTGAATAGGGAAAATTATCCCATCATAAACACAGGATTAACCTTCACCAAAAACAAGTTTTAGCCCCACACTCAGAAAGGGTATGTAAACTCACGTTTGAATGTTAATCTTTCTAGCTAGCCAAGAAGCCTTGCTGAATGTCACTAATCTTGGTTTCCTGTCACTAAAAGCTTCATTATTCAATTATTTCTTCAAAGTGCTGATTGTCCAGGGAAGTATTTCCTCCTAACAGCAGTGTAAAAATCTTAAAACAACCCTTCCCCTTTAAGGAAGTCTCAGAAGCTCTGGAGACAAGAAGTCTAGGCTGTCTGCCAAAAATGTAATAAGGGTGGAAAAAAACTAAAGGAGATTGCTTCTAACTACCGATTTTCTGAACTGCTTAGAAAGTTAACAAGGGGTTCTATAGAACCGGATAGAACTGGTAGACTCCCACCCCTGCCCTTCAGGTTTTCTAACAGTACTGCTATAATTGAGTCCATCTACCTTCTTACTGGTCATCCTCTTCTCCTCTTTCCTTCCACCTTTTACAACATTCTATATTTTGCAGGAGACCTAATCTTCTCATTCACAACTGAATCCAAAATTGCCATTGCTAAGCAAGACAGAAGTTAAGTGAGTTTTTTTTCTATTTTATGACCTTTCTTGCCACAGTTGTTTAGTGAATTACTACAGTTGTTAAGTTAATAATACAGTTGCTAAATGAATCTGACTTCCCCATTAACTTTACTTATCAAAAAAAAAAAAAAAAGAAGATGATCACATGACCCTGGAAGTCTACAACCATCATAAATATGTGCTAGTTGCCAACCATCCAAATTTTGACCTTGGGGATGCAGTAATGGTCATACGTGTGAAAAAAATTGTCATAAATAAGTTTTTTCAGTGTCACTGTAACTTTGAACAGTCCCTAAACAAATGATTGTAAGTCGAGGATTACCTGAAAATAAACTTCTAGAATTGTCCCTTTAGCATCCTGTCTGGAAAATCAGAGAAATGAAATTCCCATATTGGTTGTTGTCACCATTGTTTTGGTAAATCTTTCTAAAATTTTCACAGAAACCCTAGTCTTCAAATTCATTCATTTGTGCCAACCATCATATTGATCTTCTATGAAACCCATGCCTAATGTACTTTAATGTTTTCGTATTTCTATAGCTGCACAGAATGATGTCCAATTATCCTAATCCAGGCTAAAAATTAAATACACCAGACCCATAAACTCATATAAATATGATTCAAACCTTATTAAGGACAGTGGTTACACACTTTCTATTACTTCCATTGTAACCTAGCCAGGACCCTGGTGCTCTGCTTGCTTTAGAAAATTCAGCACAGATCTCTATGTTGGCTTGATATTCCACAGGAGACAGTAGCAGAGAATTAAAAATGAAGCACTGACAGATGCTCATTCTTCATACAAGCTTTCAGTTGTTATGAGAAATGTGGAACTTATACTGAATGTATACAATGAAAGCAGATTGCTTGGTAGCTTCTCGGTACAAGTCCTGCAAAATGTATTTGTATCCAGAAACATCTTCTGAACTTCAAATATCTAAATTAGGACTAGACTAGCATTGCTGTTGAGGCTTCAGTGTTATTTATAGCTCTGTACAGCTTTACACTTCTTTCCATAGCAAATTTCTGTCAATTCTTTTCTTTTTCAAAGCATGCCCAGAGGGAAGAAAATGGAATATTCATAATCAAATCTGATTACAGGTTTGAATGGTTAACATAACAACAATAACAACAATATTCAAACACTTTATTTCCTGCATCCTCCTAGAAAACTTATCTTGAGTGTGGACCATTACATAATGAAATGATAGTACTATTCATAAATGAAAGAAGGGTCTGAAAAAAGTACAAAAGTATTTCAATATTTTTTCTCTCTGTGTGTGTCTATTTTTTTTTTAAAAAAAAGGCTAAATAGGCTTTAAAAGATGTAAAAGATAACAGCAAAAAAGAAATGACAATAAACTGAAAAGAAGTATAGTTAAACTGACTAGAGTTCTCTACAGAAACATTTAACACCATTCCCCCACCCTCCATTTTAAGTTGGATAATTTTATTTGTCATATTTGGAAGATTCCAGTGAATTAAGTATTGGTTACATCTTTTTATGTAAGTATACAAAAATCTGCTATCACTGTTGGACTGAACATGAAACATGACCAGATGATTTAATTCTACTTTATTGTAAGGCTACAGTAACAGAATCTTGCCTGCCTAAAAGTATGAATTTCCCCATTTTCTTTGTATTCTAAAAAATTAGGGATGGTATTTTCTGATCCTCTTGCTCCACTCCTTGCTCGGCTGTAGACTATGCTGTCTCTTATCTGACCATTCACTAGGCAGCATCTCTGGGCACAGTCTTCCAAAGCCATTTCACATACCATCACGTAGAACTCTATGGATTTCAAGTGGAAGCTTTCTTTATGAAGAATCCTCCACTGACATCCTTCAACTGAATTGGGCAAGAAGAGGGAGGCATTGGAAAGATCTGAAAAATCTTTCAGGGTGACCTAGGGTCCATCAGTGCAACTTTAGATATGCTCTCTACATTGCTATATGAAGTTATAATCACTTATGGAGACTGGATAGATCAATATATAGAAATTAAAAAGACTCTCAACTGGACTAACTTTATGGGTTGGTTACAAGACACATTAAAAAAAAATAAAGCAAAAAACCAGTTAGGTTTCCTTGATCTGCCTGGTCAGCAATCTCCATTGCTCTATGCCTGTGAAAGGTGGAAGTTTCAGCAGGACAATTGAAATCTTGCCCCAGTCGCTTTGTGCTTGGCTGTGAGATGGATGAAAGTTCAGAATAGGTGGGGCCACCAGTGCAATGCTTATGCCTTTGGTGGAAAAAGCAGATATAAATGAAATAAAGGGAAATGAAAATCACAAGACCAGACTTAAATGCTGCAGTGGCTCTTTTTTAAAATACATTTGTCTTCACTTTTAGAGTACTAGTATGATCATTTAATGACATCTTATCATTTTTTAAATTTAGAGCAGATTACAGATAGAGAGATTTACTTGTCTGTTTATCATTCAGTTTATGAGATTAAATGGATACATTCTGGGTTGTGTAATATTTATTTATTTCCCAACAACTTTTTGTTCTTATTTAAAGCTCAGATTGTACTGAAATATTAATGTGTAGTTTGGGGAAAGCTTTGCAGTCACTACAGTTGTTGCCTGTGTGTGTATATTTTGGACTCAACAACAGTGGCAAATATTGCTTTTTGTCAGAAAATTGCTTGATGGCCACATTAGCAAGCTGCAGGAGGTCCTGAATTAAACTATCAGGACTGTTTGGATGGATTATTATGATGCCATTGGAACATTACTTTTGTGGCCACTTATTTCTCATATTTTAATAGACATTCAGTCTCAAATGGGGTTGTTTTTTATTGGGTTTGGGTTTCCAAAAGTACATAGCAATATAAATAAGCAGGAATTAGCATTTTCATTAAACATGCTAAAATAAAACAGCAATGGTATATACTGTATTTCTCTAGCATCAAGCTGAAAGCTTTTGTTGGAGAAGAAAAAGATGATAGGATTTCTGTTCACAACTGATTATATTTAGTGACTATTTCATGACATAGTGACTATAGTCCTACGAAGCCTTTTTAAGTATATTCAAGTACTTGGAAATGATTGGATAGAATTGGGACATTTTTTATTTCATAATAATTCTCTTTTCCTGGGTCTGTGCATTCAGAAAGTATTCAGACCCCTTTCACTTTTGTCAATTTTGTTATGTTGCCACCTTATTCTATTTCTTCTTGTGCCATATCCATTATCGGATGTTGGCAATCATGTTGGCGATCCTGTTTTTATCAACAGCTGCACAAAAAGTGCTGCTGAGTTTTGTCCAAACCAGTCCCTTAGATTTTGAAGCCATGATGTTCTTCTTCTGCCTGGACCTCATTTGCCTTCAATCTTTCCCTGGAGGTTTAAGTGAAGTATGCCATATTTTTCCAGGTGTCACATCACATGTCTGAAATATTCTAACTTTTGCTTTTTAATTGTTTTGATGATTTCCCTTGGCTTTCCCAGGTGGCTTATCACCTCCTGATTTCTGATTTTGTCAACCCACAAACAACATGCAGTTGCTGAAATTCATTTCCCCCCCCCCACTAATCTACACTCAGTACCCCATAATGACAAAGTAAAAACAGAAGTTTAGAAATATCTGTAAATTTATTAAAAAGAAAAAAGTGAAATATTACATTGGCATAGTATTCAGACCCTTTGCCACAACATGTGAAATTTAACTCAGGTATCTCCTATTTCTCATCACTGTAGCTGACATGTTTCTATACCTTGATTGGACTCCACCTGTGGAAACTAAATTGATTGGACATGATTGGGAAAGGCACACACCTCTCTATGGAAGGCTTCACAGCTGACAATGCATACTGCAGCAGAACAAAAGCCATGAGAAAGGCTACAATAAAATTTCTGCTGCACTGAAGGTTCCTAGGAACACTATGGCCTCCATAATTCTCAAATGAAAGAAATGGCACAACCAAGAGCTGGTTGCCTAGTCAAACTGAGCAATTGGGGGAGAAGGGCCTTAGTAAAAGAAGTGACCAAGGATCTGATGGTCACACTGTCTGAGCTCCAGAAATCTTGTGTGAAGATGGGACAGAGTTCCAAAAGGACAACCATCATTGCAAACCTCCACCGATCTGGGCTGTATGGCAGAGTGGCTAGACGGAAGCCTCTCCTCAGTACAAAACACATGAAATCCCACTTGGAGTTTGCAAAGAAGCAAACTGAAGGACTCTCAGACTGTGAGGAACAAAATTCTTTGCTCTGATGAAATGAAAATTGAACTGATTGGCCTCAATTCTAAATTATATGTCTGGAGGAAATCAGGCATCACTCATCACCTGCTCAATTTCATCCCAATAGTAAAGCATGGCAGTGGCAGCATCATGGTGTGGAGGTGTTTTTCAGCAGCAGGGTCTGGGAGACTGGTCAGGATAGAGGGAAAATTGGAGCAAAGTACATGGGCATCCTCAATGAAAACTTGTTCCACAGTGCTCGGGACCTCAGACTGGGCTGAAGGTTCACTTTCCAACATGACAATGATTCTAAGTACATAGCCAATACAACACAGGAGTGAATTAGGGACAACTCTGTGAATGTGTCATGCCCTTGTTGGAGTCTGATTCTGAGGGGGAGATTGAGGAGCTGACAGGGAGTGGGAGTGTGGCTCCAGTGGCTATGGAAGAAATGTGGGGGGAAGAGCACAGACCAAGTGGGCATTCAGAGGAAGACCCAGGACCATCTCCTCTTCCTCCTAGGGCATGCAGGAGGAACGGAGAAGGGAGCATCATGTCTTACAGGAGAGGAAAAGGCCCTGATCCCTTTCATTAGTTACAGCTGGGAGAACAGGATATAAATGGGGCATTTAAAATAGCTCTTTGCTGGAAGCAAAGCATGCTTTATCTTGGTTGAGGCTTATCTGGGTTTTGGCATCTTCCCAAATGTGCTTGCTGCATTATCTTGTGGAAGTCTGTAATTTATCATCCTGGCCTGCCATGTTAATGACTCCAGTGTGGTTTGTGTTGGGTTTTTTTAAATTTCTAATTATTTTTTCTTTTGTTTTGGACTGCATTTACTCTCTTCATAGACTGTTTTTGGAAGAGTTTGATATCAAGTTGAGGATAATTGGACTTTGAGGCCCAGGTTGGAGGCATTAAAGGGAATTTATTCTACTTTTGTGACTGTGTTATTTTTGTGTCATGCCCCAGGTCATCACAGAATGTCTTAGAGTGCTCCAGCCAGAGGGATGACTTAAACCCCATTGAACACCCCTGGAAGCACCTGAAAATGGCTGTCTACCAATGATCACTGTCCAGCCTACTGAGTTTGAGAGGATTTGCAAGGAAGAATGGCAGAAAATCCCCCAATCCAGGTGTGTACATACACACACACACACACACACACACACACACACTGCTGCACAGTGGACCAACCAAAACTTCCATGTTTTTCAAGAGCCCCATGGGATGCTTATTTTATTGGTGCAAAGCATTAAAGTAAATATATGAATATCCAAAACAGATGTGTTCCATATTTAGAATTAAATTTGAATTGCAAATTTAAAAATATATTATTACAATTGTATAATTATTATTTCATACAATGGCATTAAGGTCTATTATATAGACCCATATTTTAAGCAATGTTTTAATTTTGTTATCTTAATGTTATCAACTTGATTTAGATTTAAAACTTGCCTCTAATTATTTGAAATGAACAGATTCTTTACAGATTGATTGTCATGAGTTACAATGTCAAGAGTTGTTTTGATTTGGTAGAAAAGATCAAGAGAATTAGCTTGTTACCCTAGAGGGATGTTTGTCCATAACAGTTTGTCCAGGGAACAATAGCAGACTGGTTAGACATGGAAAAAAGATATAATAGTTTGAAATTTATAATAAATATTTCAGCAGCTGTGTCAGCTGCATAACTTTAAGCAATATCTTTGGACCTTTCCAACACAGAGCAAATTAAAAGGGGCAAGAAGCAGGCTGCATGCCAGGTCTACTTATATTCATTAAACTGGATGCCTCTAAAAATGTACAAAGTGTACACTGGACAGTGTTCTCTCTATAAAGGCACAGAACCTTGTAAAAAAGCAAATTATGAATCCTGCAGGAAAGGCTACTAGTATATTCTCTGTATGTGTTTCAGAAAGAGTAATGTTCTTTAGAAACTCTGGAATTCAATGGAGCCATTGAATTAATATTGACCAAATGGACATTAAAATAACTAGATAAATAAACTCTTGTTTATAACTGGTGGATTTCTAGATTCACCACGAATCTCCTATTTGAACTATGGCTGATTGATAGATGAAATTTTTGTCCTATTCAGATAGTGTAAATCTCCTTATTTTCACTAGTTTCTCCTCTCCCCCTACTTCTGTAGTCATATAAGTATCACCCACCCTCAGAAGCACACTGCTGAGTTTTAGATAGAAATTGCAGTGTTCAGTGAAAAAAGAAACATTTAAAATGGTATTTAAATATTCATTTAGGAGTGATGCTCCAGGGAAGTGTGATAAATTTAACGTGGTAGCTCTGAGCTCTTTGGTGTTAGTGCCTTGTGCCTTGAATGGCAGTGTAAATGTTCTGAAATATATATTTTAAAACACTGTAGACTTCTAGAGATATCTGGGGATCAGTATATGAAGGAAATGCAGGCTAGCTCCACTTTCTTAAAAATAACTTATGTGCAGCTAGACTTCAGAACTTTTCTTCTAAAACAGGGGTGTCAAACTCACAGTGTCACGACGGCGTCACGTGATATATGGGGACTTTTTTTCCCATTCACTAAATTGGGCATGGGCGTGGCCAGCACGTGATGTATCCAGCCCAGAGGCCGGGAGTTTGACAGCCCAGTTCTAAACAGATTAGATTTAACAATAGAAATTTTGCCTCCTCTTCACCCCAGCTCCACCTATCAATGATGAGTTACACTAAATGGATCAGAGCTATACATTTACCTGGGTTCTTCGTGTATGTATAAATGAACATCCAAGGAGGTTTTTTTAATGAACAGGGAATGACAATTTGTCTTACCAAGAACAACCAAGTCTTTATGAATCCAGCTGTTTAAAGACATATCAGTAGACAAATCTATATTTGAACAGGTTCTGTAGTGGGAGACCAAAAGCCATAAGAGGAAGCAGAATACTTTTGCTTAGTAGTGCAAGCACAAAACTCACCTGGTTGTCAAGAAAGCTATATTTTCAGTGTTTGATCTCTGTATTTAAACTGTGGTAAATATGTATAAGAAGATAACACCTACACATATCCATTAGCATTTGCATATTTTATTACAAACTCTTTTGTGTTTATTTTTAATTATGCTTCCCTTTTGGGAGCACCCTTGGGTAAACATGTACCCTAAGACACACACACACACACACACACACACACACATATACATACACACACACACACACATCACCATCACCCAAGACTAGGCACGCACGCCCCCAACTACCTCAATTCCAACTACTGCCGGCCTTAAATGCAAACTACTCAATGCAAGAAGCCTCGTGAATAAAATACCTGAATTTCTCATCCTCCTAAATATGGCTAACTTCGACATTATATTTGTCTGTGAAACATGGCTCAATGCATCTCTCCCCGACTCCATTACCACAGTAAGAGACTATCATGTTTACCGATCAGATCGTGAAAATCGTCGAGGAGGTGGTGTTGCTATATTCTATAAAAATCCTTACATCTAAAAATATCCAAGTTACCCAGGAGCTTGCTCTTCCTGAGACCATCATCTGTGAACTATCCTTAAATATCACAATTTGATTCTTACTATGTTACAGAGCACCTGATTATGACATCGAACATGTAAACAAGCTAAATACATTACTAACATGGGCTGCATCCTGCCCATACCCTTTTATCTTTCTTGGTGATTTCAATCTACCTCATATTGACTGGACCCTAAATGATTGTACAACTGAAATCATACACACAACCTTCTACAATGCTATTACAAATCTGGGACTGGAACAACTAGTAACCAACAACACTAGACTAAACAACTGCCTCGATCTCATCTTCTGCAATAGTTTGAATTTAATTTACGGAATACAAACTAAAGAACCCTTTTCCAGTAGTGACCACAATATGATTGACTTTTGTCTCAACATACGTCCACACAAAAATCACCACAATGATGTAATCCCCAATTGTAACTTCAAAAAAGGCAACTATGATCTTATAGACAACGATCTCTCATCCCTGGATTGGCAATCTCTATTCACTGGATGCAATACTGTTGAAGACCATTACAACATATTTTTACTTGAAGTCAAAAGAGTCATCAAACTATATGTACCAACAACAACTCAAAACAAAACAAAACAAAACAAAACAAAAAAGCAGATTACCCATATCAATAAGGAAACTTCAATCCAAAAAGAGATCACTCTGGAGGAAAACAAATCTGGTCACGTTGCCAATTTCAAAAACCGATACAAAAATTTATGCCACCAGATAAAGACCGAATGTACCAATTATCACATTAAACAAGAGGAAAACCTTCTAAGCACCAATTCCACCCGTGCTTTTTACAATTTTGTAAACAACAAACTAAAAGACTCAAGGTCCATCCCTCCCTTGATAGGACCTGATGGTAAAGACTGCAACAACGACACCATTAAAGCCAACATCTTTAACACATTCTTCGGCTCAGTATTTGTAAACAGCAATGGATCATGCCCAGTATTTCCTAGCCGTACCACAGACAACAAAAATGATCTAATACATACCGATTTCACAGAAGACAATGTTGAAAAATCATTACGCAATCTAAAACCATCTCTATCTATTGGACCGGATGGAATATGTGCCTACTTCTTAAGAAAGCTATCCACTGCCATAGCCAAACCTCTAAGCATAATCTTTGAAAAATCTTTCAGGACCAGCTCCTTGCCTAACCTATGGTCACAAGCCACAGTCATCCCCATCTTCAAAAAGGGAGACCCTAGCCTAGTTGAAAATTACAGGCCAATCTCCTTATGCTGCATCACCTGTAAAGTCATGGAATCAATTATTAACCAATCCATCATCCTCCACTTAAAGACAAATAACCTACTCTCCAATAAACAATTTGGTTTCAGGAAAAAACTATCCTGTAATCTACAACTCTTACACTGCAAAAACATATGGACGACACAACTCGACCAGGGCAAAGCAATAGACGCAATCTACATAGACTTCTGTAAAGCCTTTGATTCAGTGGTACACGACAAACTACTCCTAAAAATAAAATCCTATGGTATCTCTGGACAACTGAATAACTGGATAGAAGCATTCCTGTCAAACAGACAACAAATGGTCAAAATCGGAAGCGTCCTATCAAATCCAGTACCTGTCAATAGTGGTGTCCCCCAAGGCAGTGTTCTAGGACCAACTCTCTTCATACTCTACATAAACGACCTCTGTGATAATATTAAGAGCAATTGCGTTCTCTTCGCTGATGATGTAAAGCTGTTCAATACCACAGACAATACTGCTACCCTACAAAAAGATCTTGACTATGTATCAGAATGGTCAAACAAATGGCAACTTCAAATCTCAACAAATAAATGCTCTGTCTTACATATTGGCAAAAAAAATCAGAAAATAAAATACAAGCTGAATAGTCATGAACTTGTTGATGACCCAAGCTCTGTAAAGGACCTTGGAATACTCACCTCTAATGATCTAAGTGCTAGAGCCCACTGCAACTACATAGCCAAAAAGGCATTAAGAGTTGTTAACCTAATCCTACGTAGCTTTTTCTCTGGTAATATCACACTACTAACCAGAGCATACAAAACATTTGCTAGACCAATACTCGAATACAGTTCATCAGTCTGGAACCCACATTACGTATCTGATATTAGCACAATTGAGAAAGTCCAGAAATATTTCACAAGAAGAGTTCTCCACTCCTCTACTCGTTGTAGAATACCTTATGCCACCAGACTTGAAATTCTAGAACTAGAAAACCTTGGATTACGCCATCTTCGGTCTGACTTAAGCATGGTATATAAAATCATACATTGCAATGTCCTACCTGTCAGTGAATACTTCAGCTTCAACCATAACAACACAAGAGCACACAATAGATACAAACTCAAAGTAAACCGCACCAAACTTGATTGCAGGAAATACGACTTCAGCAACAGAGTGGTCAATGTCTGGAATACTCTACCCGACTCTGTAGTCTCTTCCCCAAACCCCAAAAACTTTAACCTTAGACTGTCTACTGTTGACCTCACCCCTTTCCTAAGAGGTCTGTAGGGGGCGTGCATAAGCGCACCAACGTGCCTACCGTCCCTGTCCTATTGTTTCTCTTATTCTTTTATTTTTCTTATATGTACCCATTTCATGTATTCATAACTATGTATACACTTATACTTATTATCTTGTAAACAATTGGCAAATCAAATCAAATAAATAAATAAATAAATAAATAAACATATATGTCACACTGACAAAGGAAAGAGTAATTCCAATTTTTATTGACTGTCCACAGGACTTCCCTTTCTTATCATCCCTAGTCTGAGGAAGGAGATCAAAGGACTGCAACAGATATCATCAGCTTTTGTAGTATGAGGATTTTAAAAATGTAGCAAAACAAAAACAAGACCAACAACTACCAACAACCTTGCTTTACTAAGGGTAACAACCGAAAGGAATGTTTTCTAATGTCCTGGCAGACACATGCTGTCAGAGGGGGTGGGGACCAGAAGGCCAGTAATGTGTTAGCACCATATGGAATTTAATGCTGTGCTTGAATTGCTGATGAAACAGTCCTGCTGGGATATGGTTCTAAAATGTTTCTTTCTCTCCCCCACAACTGTGATTCTTTCATGTGCCTTTTTTCCCCCCAAGTGATTTTCCTCCCTTGATGCTCTTTCCACTTTACTAATTAAAATTCTAATCACTCTGACAGTCAGAGCAAGGGGAAAATCATTCTTCTACGTGGGAGAAGATAATTTCAAGGTGTTTTAGCTGCCACAGAAAGAAATGGAAATTCGACAAAGGAGCTAGTTGTCATGAGGATAACCTAGTTACGTTGTCTCATTTTGCTTAAAAGAAAACACCAAACATTAAGAGGCTTTTCTCTTTTTTATGTACACTATTACCACACATTCGGATACAATAAATAAGGCATTGTAATGTTAAAGCTTTTTAAAGGGTTTTTGGGAGGGAGGGAAAAAATGCACAGGATGTGTTTTGTACACTAGTAACGGCTCTCATGATTTGCTTGTCTGCTCCTGCTAGAAAACAATACAGTATAGTGATCAACACATATTACATAGAAAATGTAAATTGTAAAATATTTTGGACTTTAATGAATTAGATGCTTATTTTGTAGAGAAATGATCTCCCAGAATACCATTAAATCAGTCATTTTCTTCCTTGTGAGAATATTTGTTTTGATACATGAATTCTGTATCTGTCTTTCTATTCATTTCAGTAGGTGCTGTAGCTCTGCAACATACATTCCTACTCCAAAAGAATTAAGAAGTGTTTCCTTCCTTCCTTCCTTCTTCCTTCCTTCCTTCCTTCCTTCCTTCCTTCCTTCCTTCCTTCCTTCCTTCCTTCCTTCCTTCCTTCCTTCCTTGCCTATTTATTTGATTTCTCTAGCCAATCATGTCAGTCAATGACTCTGAGCAGCTTACAATTAAAAATATTACTGTTAAAAATACCAAAACATTTGAAAACAATGAAAATACTAAAAACATCCAGATTACATAGGAGCAAGATACTTGGCAACACAGCCAAGAAATGGAGCCCTTGACCTATTGGGTACCCCAGGTTTGGGAACATGGCCAAGATTTTATTTAGGCTTTCATGCCTAAGGCAGGACTAAACTTCTTATCATTTATTTACAAAATTCAAAACAATGACATACTCTTTAGTGAGATACTGTTTGCTGCTGTCCAAAAGGAGGACAATACAAGAAAAATAACAGAGATATTAGCCAATTCTAAAAATTTTCCCTACCCCTAACTAGTTAGGCTTGCCTAACTAAAACACAAGTGGAATTTTGGTCAGCATCAGTTCATAGGTTTATCCTGTAAATTCTACTTGATGTGTTTCTCCACCTTTTGCTTGTCAACCTAGTAATATAAATCATTCACAAGCAATGCTTTGGGGAAAAAAGCATTATATTGGGACCATCCATCATAATTTGCTTAATGAGCTATATAGTAAATACTTGGATGAAAAATGTCTTACATTACAAAATTTTGAAGGATTTTTTTAATACATGCATGTCACCAAAGTTCATCTTCAAAATGTGGCATGCCTCCCTTCACCAACAGACATCATCATGACTGCTTCTCTGATTGGCTGATACTACAGCTGATTTGTCTACAGGCTTAATAGATCAGAATAGAACCCAAAGCAGCAGCAGTAGCTATAGAGATGGTAGAAGTAGCAACAGTATCAGCAAGAATATGTCAAATATCATTGGGATTTCAGCTGTTACTGCTACTTCTAAACTGTGGCTTTTGCAAAGGTTTAAACTGTCTAAATCTTTTAACAATGCATAACAAAAAAACTTTGAGTATAATTATAGCACACATATGAATTGCAAATTGAATTTTATTTTTTTCTTACAAAATAGTGGAGTTTCAATACCAAATAACTGACTATGCACAAAGTTAGGCTGCTTTGTGATTTCAACCATTTACATTGTACAAAGTTTAAAGCAAGTTGTAATAACTTTTGGTCTGAAATGTAAAAAATATTTAAGTTAATTCATTCTGAAGTCAAACTTACTGTATATTAAGCCCTTATTTCAGCAGCAGGTTTAACATTAGGCCCTATCTGTGATGAAGTTTCCTTATGGCATGGATTATTTGCCACTTGTTGGCCAAAGTATTGCCAATAAATATGGATGCAAAATAAGGTCGATTGGCTAAATCTCTAGGAATCCATTTTTAAGAGATATGTAAATGAATCTAAATCAGGGGCTTCATACTGGATTTCTACGAGGGCCAGATCAGCATTGGCGGGTTGGAGGGGTACGATCGATGCCTCTTGCGGTACCATGCCAGCCAAAACAGGGCACAAGGGTCTGTGTGCAGCTCCCTGTGCCTCATTTTTGCCCTCCATAGCTCTCCTGCAGCATTCTGCCAACCAAAAGTGAGCCACATGGCCAGTTTTCAAGCCATTTTTTAACCATTTTCAGCATGGATCTTGGCTTGGTTTTGGGCTCTTTTGGGCCATTTTTTGGCCCATTTTCAGTCCATTTTTCAGCCATTTTGGGCCCATTTTTCACTTGGTTTTTGGCCCACTTTCTGCTGGCAGAATGCTGCAGGAGGCCAGAGGGTGAAAATGAGGTGCAGGGAGGGGGATGGCGCACGCAGCCCATTTTAGCTGCCAGAGGCACTGAGGCTAGTCCCTTGATATTTCCAGGCTGGGCCAGGTTTAAACACCTTGCAGCCTTGAGTTTGACATCCCTGTTCTAAATGAAACAAGTACTGTTTCATTAGTAGTTATTTCCATTAGTTTCTAGGTGAAACAAGTCAACAGAAACATGATAAATTTAGTATCACAGTAGGACTTACCATTTTAAATCATGAACAAGCTTTTAAGATCTCCAGAAAGTGCTCTGATACTGTCCCAATTAAATCTGATATGCTTCCATCATATTTGAATATGAATATTTTTAGAAATAGGATTATATTTTGTGCACATCAAGCTATTTGCCATTGTGATTGATAATGTACTTATATGATGCACCATTAATCAAACTGTCCAGCAGCTAGTTTATTTGAACAGTGTGGACTAAAAAAAAATGCCATGCACACTTATATTTTTAATATCTACTTTTCTGAAAGAACAGCATGCAGTTTCATAATGGTCAAGGATTGGGATGGGGTTTAGCATTTATTCTACATATTCATGTCAGCAAATGTTAATAAGAAAAAAAAATATGTAATATTATGTGACCAGGACAACAAAATAGCATTTGGGCCATGTAGAATTATTGCAGAACTCTCCCATCTTCCAATTTCCAAGGGTTGCTATGAGAGAAGTGTCTTCTCAGGAGGCTTAATGAAAGGTAGTTTTTTAATTAGCAGAGGCAAAAGAAGGTGATAGCCAAAGGGTGCTGGAGAGAAATTAACATAGAAAAAGTGGTTCCATGCTTCTCTGGGTCCCCAAGGCCAACCTGCTCACATTGAGTCTTGCTGTGTCTTCTTATTGATTTGATTGTCCAAAACTAACAAAAACATTGCTGGCTAACAGTGCTCTGTCACTGTGGTAGTTCATAACTAGAAAGGAAAGGTTGAACTGTAAAACATTCAGCAAAAATCAACCAGCTGTTATGGGAGCATTTGGAACTGATTCATATAGAGAAGAAGGAGAAGCAACATAACTAGTATGCTGTAGCTCAGTGTTTTTCAAACTTGGCAACCTTAAGGTGTGTTCTTAAAGCAGAATGCTGGGAGTTTAACTCCACACATTTTAAAGCTGCCATTTCATAAACACTGTGGTAGGTCAAATCTAACTACAGGTAGTCCTCAACTTATGACTATAATTGAGCCCACAATTTCAGTTGTAAGCCATGATGTCAAAAAGTGGTTCGCCATGTGACTGCACATGATTTTATGATCTTTTTGCAATGGCTGTTAAGCAAACATTGCAGTTGTAAAGTGAACACCATAGCTGCTCAGTGGTCATAAAGCAAAACCATTGTTCTCTATGGAGTAGCTTTTGCTGTAGATCAGAAGTAAAAACTGATTTCTGGCAAAAACAATGTAAATTGCAGTCCTGTGTGACCATGGGATATAGCAAACAACTGTAAATGTGGGCCAGTGCTTAGCAACCTGAATGCAGTCCCATGACTAATGGGATTGGTCTGGAAGTCAGAACTCCAAATCTGGGTCATAAGTCCCATTTTGGGGGATCCATTGTAACTTCAAACAGTCGCTAAGCAATTGACTGTAAGTCAAATACTATCTGTATATGCTTTGTTCTTTTTTTGGTTTATTTTTAATGAAACTGAAGGCAATTTGGAATGCTACTACAATAGTAGTCTTAATGAGAGTGGGTATATTTATTTATTTGATTTGTCAGTTGCTTACAAGATAATAGATATAAGAATAAACATGAGTATGAATCTAGGTACCCAATGTGGGTCTTCTGCCCTTAGAGAAGAGGAAGCTGCCCCCACAACTTGAAACAGGCCAACTATACATTTCATTCCATATTCAAGAAGACCTGGAAGAACAACTGGATGTGCAGCCAAAACAACTAAAGAGGGAATCAACCTAACTCAAACCAATTAACTGGTATATGCTACAGCTGCAGTAATTCTGGATATGCTTGGTTATATGATCAAGAAGAACAACAGTACATAGCATCCGCTCATGCGTACACACACACACACAAATGAGGTTATAGGCTAGAAGTTCAAGGCAACTCAAAGAGAAGTAATTGGTGGAATTACAGATGGGATGAAGATTAAAGATAAGACTTGGGATGCTGAAAAAAAATACAATCCACCTGAAGCCCTAGAGATTGCTAAACAAAGGCTCACAGCACCACTTAGGAGGCTAAGGAGATATACCAGAGAAGCAAATTTCAAGAAATTAAATGCCCTGTTCTCCAAAGAAGCATCCAACTGCAGTTAACAAAAAGTACCAGTAGAACAGCAGCAGCAGAAACTGAACATTACTGGAAGAACATATGGAAGAAAAAGAAAATATATAACTCCAGTGAAAAGTAATAGACATTCAACAGCAAATCAAGAACATGAAGCACTAGAGAGCACCTAGCCCAGATATGATAAACATTTATTTGCTAAAAAAACAACCTAACAGCAATGTATGAATGCCTAGCAGCACAGATGAACTAGTTGCCAACATCAGGTTCCCACACAGATTGGAAAACACAAGGAAGGATAGGGCTGATCATGAAAGACCTTTGCAATGGAACAGCACCATTCAATTACCAGCTAATAATACACCTCCCCCAAAATAGTTCTATTGGGCAAGTTACAGGACCCTAAGAGCCAGTACATGAGCACAGTTCAGAACAGCATTGGGAAAAACACCAGAGGCTCAAAATATCAATTGCTCATACATAGAACAGCCAAAACTCAAGGTCTATATAGATCAATCTGAGCACAGTCTGGATTAATTAAAGGAAAGCCTATGGTTCAATGCCACATATATTGATCTGTGAATAGTTGTTACTATACAAAGTCAACAGGACATTAAGGACCTTCTTCAAGAATTAAATGGGACTTTGGAAGACATCACTAGAAGTCATCTCAAGATAGCTCACACAACTATCCTTCAATTGTGGCATAGTAAGGTGATGCACTGTCCCACTGCTGCTTTGCATAAGCTTGAATCCTACAGCCAGATAATCACAATGACTGGATATGAAAACAAGTTCAAGAGCAGAACTACAATTATCTACCTCCTCTGTATGCTAAGAGTGAATAACATTGACATACATAGAGATTTACAACTATTTACAATATGTTTGATATCCTATAAAAAGAGAGTCTTAAGACGTGAGGGACTAAGAAAAAAAAAAAAGATAAAAGGGGAGAACAAAAAAAAATTTTGTAATCCATAGTCACACAGTAACCACAATGAGGAGGCAAGGAAGACATCAGCATCCAAGTACCACAAAAGGATCAGACAGCTGGCTCTGAAGAGCCAACTTAATGGGAAGAACAAGTTCTGTGTTATCACATATATACTCTGCTTGTCATTATATACTCTGATAATATAATGAGCTTGCCAAAGGAAAACATGGAGGCTGCTAATGTGGGGACCAGAAGTTCCTCAGAATATATGGAGGTTTCCAACCCAAGTCCAACATTCCAAGATTATATGCCAAAAAAGTTTGGTAAGTGTCAAAGCCACTGTTCTGAATGAAACCCAGAGCATCTAGGAGTATCTCAGTAAGATAGCATCCAATGAAATGCTGAGAGAACATCTGAGGCAGCAGCAGACATGGGAGGAAGAAGATAGGAAGTGCTATGGCAAGACCAGATCCTGCATGAAATGTACCATCAAGGGATAGTTAAGGTTGCTAACAATGGGAAATCCTACCAGTGACTGGAAGGGCTGGAGTAAAAGACAGAGCTGATCATAGCATCACAACAACAGGACTAAGCATCAGAAACAGAAGTCTACTACACTTGACAGAGCCTGAGTTGCAGGCTAGGCAGAAAGGCCTCAGAGACAATGCAAAACTCAGTGGCAGAGTATAAGATGCAAGCAAGAAGAGCATACATTGAATGGCACAACCAACCAGTTGGCACTGTGCACAGGAACATTTGCACAGTGTATGGGTTAGACCCTCCCAAGTCCAGATGGGAGATTCCACAGAAAGTTGTGGGGAATAAAAGTTGTATGGGACTTCCAGATCCGGATGAACAAGCAAGTACTTGTCAATCAAGCAGACATTGTAGTAATAGACAGCATTGTGGACCAGAAGACAGCAATGGTGATAGATGTAATGATGCCAAATGACAGCAACTTCAGGAAGAAGGAGTAAGAGAAGCTGGAGAAGTACCATGGCCTGAAGGAAGAACTAGAGAAGATGTAAAAAGTAAGTCGTTGGTGCATTAAGGGTTCTGACTACTAAGCTGAGAGAGAGGCTCCAATAAATCCCAGGAACAAAATCAGAGTTCTCTGTCCAGAACAGTACAGTGCTAGGAACAGGTAAGATACTGCACAGAATCCTCAAATTCTCACGCCATTCATAGAGAATCTGAGTGAGGAACACATACATACATACATACATACATACATACATACATACATACATACATACATACATACATAGAGTTAGATGAAGATTCTGTTTCCTCAATTCAGTCTCAATCCTACCTACTCATCTGTTTTTGATCGTCTTAATTTCTCCTGGCAAATTATTCTACAATAACAAAAAAAAGTGAATTGTTGAGTATAACCGAATTGGCCTGTGTATTTCGGTAATTAATCAGCAGGCCAGTTTGAGGCAATTTGGGTTCACTTTAGCAGTGCACTCCCTACTGCAGAGGTGATCCAATTTTTCTCAACAAGGTAAAGAACATGATTACCAGATATCTTTATTAATTCATTGGCCCTTTAACCTGCTACTTCAAATAGCCCACAATGCATGTTGAGGCTACACGGTGATAGAAAATGAAGCAAGAGGCCACTTTGCTTTTAGAAATGTGTCTGTATGTGTTGCAGATGTTGATAGGCACATCTGCAACACATATATATGGTTACATATAACATGGTTAAAACAAATCACTACTGAAGTTTTGCACAGCTCTGTAACCAAACTGAAAAAGCCATTTGGAATTTTAATCACATTTGGAATTTTAGTCACATTTTTGGAATTTTAGTTTCATTTTTGGAATTTTTGTCACAAACCTAATAGTAAAAAGAAGTGCTTTCTACTAGTCCAAGCCAATTGTTACTTGTCAAGCTAACAATTCTTTATACTATTCTTGGATGTACATAAACATCAGGATTAAATTATAAACAGAAAGTATTTACTAATCTTTCTTTAAGAAGATAAAAGCAGTTTATGCATGCCTTTCCTTGTAGTTGTTTGGCAGGTTGGGAGCTCTACATGTATCTACTAGTTGAAAATGGGACAGTGAGAAAAAGGGCTGAATTTTGTTTAAACATTTCTGTTGCATTACATTTGCTGAATTTAAAGTTGAAGGAGTGCAATATAATTTTTTTGACTCACACAGCCAATCTGCTTTTCACTATTTATTATGCTGGAGCAACATCTTTTAAATTAAGAACAATACATACCACAAAAACATTTATTCGCAGAGCAAATGAATCTCAGAGAAAGTATTGACAGGTGACATTTTAATTGGTTTGACCTCTAAAGTGATTAAATAATCATGAAACCTCTTCTGTTTAACAACTGCTTGAAGTACTTTATATTCTTGTCTCAGAACAGAACAGTTTCTAACTAGTAACAGTATGATTGATTTTTCCATATCAAATACAATGTTATGGTCTGTTGTTTCCATAGCAAATGTACAGGGATCTGTCTTTAGGCTTTGGCTTCAGCCTGGCATGCTCAGGTTGTACTTCACGTGACCACATCCTTCTATTACAAGTATGAGTGGATTAATATTGATTTTTTCTCATCCAAGACTGAAGTCCATCTAAACAGCAATAAATCACAGAACTGAAATATGAGAATATACTTGTTGTGTTTTGTTTATGGTAAAGATTATTGGTCTGTCCACCCCCAAGAAGTGGTATCTGTTGCTTTTAACTGTTTGGGAAACTCAAGGGCAAAAGGTTGAGCATGGGGTCAAGGTATTCATTTAACTTAGGTATGCAAGATTATTTCGGATTTTGTGAAAGAGTTCACTCTTTCACAATTTCAAAAATTGTCAACTCTTTCCAGATGATGGTGAGAAAAATAAATTCCTTTTGTGTGCATCCTATTTATTCCATGCTTCAGCAACTTTAGAAGAAGGACCAGCTGCCTAAGAAGCAGTTCAAGTCTCTTGTTTTCTGACTAAAAATTATCTTTCCTTGTGCTGCAACCAAGTTTAGAGTAACTATCTTTTCATTCAGTTCTTCAATTCTGGATGAGTGTAAACCAAAAAAAAAAAACTCCTTTACTCTATCAGATAAGGTCTCTCAATACAGCCTGTAGAAACCCTACCATCTCCTTAATATCATTTCCATCACAAAATGCAACTAATGTTTTTATGTGGCAAACAATGAAATAAACCATAATTCTATTATCTCTTACATGTGGGAAAATAACTTTCCTATGCAATGTTCTTCTGAGTAAAGGAAGAAATAGATGAAAAGTCCCAGGGTGCTAGGGATAGGAGAACAGGTAAGAATACCCATATACCTTAAGAAATGAACAATATCAGCAAATATGAATTTTGTATTATTCAGGTTTTCATGGCCACATTATAATGGGGTCATGTAAAGAGCATACAGTCATAAATTGCTTGAGAACTTCATCTTCTTTATATGTAGATTTGGATACATCAAACAAAGATATGAGGAAATGTGTGGGCCCCACTTCATCTTATAAAATGTCAATCACAAGAACTGAGGCAAAAATTATGATAAAGTGACACCAAAACAATATTACATTTAAGAGGTTAGGATAAGGACTAACTAACCCTAACCTGATACTTTTCCCTCTTTTCTTATGTAAGCAAGATCCTCATGTGGCCATTAATAAATTATATCTTTTGTACCATTTCAGACTTGGAATCTTGGAATCTTGCCAATGTTACTCTTTGCTGCCATGCTTCTAGCAACAAAACATGACCATATAAAATCTTAGATACTAAAAAATAAATGGCCCAAATTTGTTAATGTGTATTCATTATCAGTGAACTTAAGAACAAATTGTGAGCCTGGCTAGATCATGCTATCAGCTCTACCTTCTTGAGCTTTCTATCTTCCACAGGGATCTACACAATAATTATTGGAAGGTTTCTATTGCATTTAACCTATTAGTAAGTACAAAGATATCATGAAGAAGAACCAATGAGAGAAACAATGTTCATAATGCCTTTATTACTGGTAAATTTTAAAAATCATTATGTACTGTGGCAACAATCCTTTGTGAACTATAATCCTTCCTTTTCCTTTTGTCCTTTGGCCAATCATTGTTAAATGTCCCAAAATTTTACTACTATTGGAAAAAGAATAAAAATGCATCCTTTTTTTGTCAAAACATCTATAAACCCACTTACACAGCAACATTCCAAATGAGACCTATTTCTAAAAATAATGTATTTTTCTTCAGGCTTTGGTACCTACTTTCTATTGTTTGTTTAACTTCTTTCAGCTATCCACTGGCATGAGTTTTCTTTCAGTCTTTTGTCCACATAAATTTGGTTGCTTCATCATTGGGTTACCATCATATTCTCATGAAAGTTTTCTATATGAGAAAATGTGAATGGAAACTGATGCAGATTTAATTCATGGATCTTTTCTCACCCTTCCAAGTCATAAAAAAAACCATAAACAAGGATACCTGTTAGCATGTACAATAAAATGGAATAGATTGGCATATATTTCACAGCTTGGCATATATTTACCTTGCTGTCACCAGTGATTATTGTCCCATTTTGAGATTCCTGGCCAAAAAATCTAGTTAAAAGAAAAGGACCATTTCTGTCACAGCAGCAGCATCCAAATTGATTGTCCTTCTGATCAGTTTGTTAGTCACATCTTCACTGGAATAAGTGACAGTATACAATCTTGCTTGCCTGAAATTCTGATTAGCTGCTCCCAGTCAGTGTCACTATCATTATTTATTTATTTATCAAATTGATACAGCTGCCCATTTTATGAAAAGTCACTCTGAGTGGCTACAATAATTAGGGCTAGACATATCAGGTTTGTAAAATGGGATTTTGAAATGACAAAACTGCTCTTACTTGGAATTCTAAAGAAACAATTTTATCACTTCCTAGAAATCCTTTCACTTATCTCTGGGGAAATGCAAGAACTTAATTGTGCTAATGATAGTTATACTGAGGGCAGTGGAGGCAACAAACTGTCAAAAATTAAAAACAAATGTAAAAGCAAACAAACATTAAAAACTGAGGAAAGAGTGTATTTGTTTTTTAAAGTCATATCCCTAAAAAAGGAAAAAAATAGTCTGTGGAATAAAATGTTCTTATGAGTTTGTAAGATCTGTCAATTTCTCAGAAGTTTGCATTACTCCAGAAGGTTATACAGAGGCCAAATAAATGAAAGTTGGATCTATGGCCAATAGAAATCAATAATATTTCTAATGACTACATGGAAAATATCTCAAAGAATGAAGGGGAAAAAAGGCAAACCTTCTTGTTTGGTTAACAATAACAAGAAGAAAAGATTGTACTATATATCTGGATTACATTTAATTTTCAGTTTCCTCTTAAAGGAGACAGTCTGTTTATTTCATTCTTAGGAAGAACCTTGGGGCATAGAATATAAAATGTCAGCAATAAATTTGAAAAATGGTAAAACTAACAAAACACATCTGTCCTTAATGCAGAGAACAAAAATTGAACCTTTCTATTTTTTTTTTTTTAAATTAAAGCCTTACCTGAATTCTTAGGAGTTTCTCGATTCAGGAGATTTGGGGATCCTGGATATTTATGTCCAATAAACTTAATTTATACAATCCAGTCAAATGCATCCAGTTGCTTATGCTGGACAAAACCTGGAAAACCTCATTTGTTATATATAGAAATGATTAGGATTAGTTGTTTACTGTTTACCAGATCCACTGAAATCCAAAGAGGAGAACAATAAACAGATAAACACATGGAGCTGGAATATGGAATATGGAGCCTATGGTTATATCTCTTTATTTCAAGAGCTATGAGCACTCTGATTTCTCCAAAGGTCATGTTAAGATATTTCCATAATTAGACATTTTGAATAATCTGTATTTTTCTCCCAGGGTCTAAGCAGTCCATTTTCAATTAGCTGTTGACTTAGTATATTGTCTACTAAATTATAATAATAATAAGCAAGGAATGTTAAGGATATCCACTCTAGCCTATGACTATGCAATGTCATTATTGGAGGGGGTCATATTGTCCATGTGGTTTAGTTCAGGATTCTTGCATATGCAGCATTGCTTGAAGAAAGAAAGCTTACCACTTAACAGCACATTTTTACAAGTATGATGAGCATAAATTATATAGCATTGCTATATATCAGAGATGCTCCTTATTTAATTACTTCTTTGTACCCATTGCATGGTGTAATAAGCCATTCCTTGATTCCCCAAATGGTATGGCATAGCATTTGGTACATTTCCAGATAAATATTGAAGGAAAATGTGATAACAATTTGACATGGGCATGGCTTAAGATGGGAACCATCAAGAAAGAAAAAGATACTTGCTGCTCAAGAACAAGCATTACAAACTAATGCCATGAAAGTGAAGATACAAAAATCTACTGAAAATTCAAACTGCCAACTTTGCAACGCAAAGTTGAAACTGTTTCACATTTTGATATGTGAGTGCAGCAAAATCGCACAAACTGATTACAAAGCTAGACGTGAATGAGTTGCTAAATTAATCCATTGGTCATTATATAAAAAAGATGACTTACCTGTATCCGAAAAGTCATGGGAACATAAAGTGGAAAAAGTTGTCAAAAATAAGGTGAAGTTACTTTTGAATACAGATGGATCATCATTTGGAACACAACACGCCAGATATCAGAGTTGTTGAAAACCGAAATGTACAATTTATTGATATTGCTGTGCCAGGACAGAGTCGAAGAAAAAGAACTGGAAAAAATCATGAAATATCACAACCTGGCCATCGAAACTACCCGGTTATGGATAAAACATGTAACAGTGATACCCATTGTCATCAGGGCACTTGGTACCATGTCCAAGAATTTTGCAAAATACATCAAGAAGTTGCAGCTTCCTGCTGTAGTGCCAGCAGAGCTGCAAAAGACTTTTGTATTCGGAACAACATACATTTTAAGATACTTCATTGATACCTAGGATGCTGGCAGTAACCTGTATCAGAGCCAGTCAATGATATTTATGTTACATTTTAAAATGTTCAGTTGACCGAGTTTCTTGTTTAATGAATACAAGATGATGATGATGATGATGATGATGATGATGATGATAATAATAATAATAATAATAATAATAATAATAATAATAATAATAATAATAATAATAATACCATCAAACTTCCAGATCTGCCTATCCCAGGTCCTTGATAAGGACTTGATAGGTACACAAAAATGCCAAACCCAGTCATTGGCTGACTGTGCGACGATTAATAATTATACAATCACATAAATACATTCATAATATAATTTCTCTCTCTTTCTCTTCCTTTCTTTATAGAAAGATGTTACTTTATACTTCTGTTCTTTCTGGCCTCTGAATTAAAGCCAATGTTATTTGTCCTCAGAATATAGAAACCCTTTAATTACTGAAAGAAACCCTTTAATTACCGAAAGAACATTTTGGATCAACAACATATCAGGATGAATACAGTTTCATTGTTATTTACTATATCAATAGTGATGTTTATAAAATTAGGGAGGGAATAGCACTATATAGTTGTTTGGAAAACCCTGAATACTGATCCTTCTATATGTTCCTCATATTGAAAGTTACTGTGACGCTATTTGTTATTTGCCAACTTAGGAGTGGAAGTCTTTGAACTGAATCTTTTTCTAGTAACTATGATTTCTTGAAATTCTTAAAAATTCCCAACAACTAAAAAGATGAAAAGAGGGAAGTCATTCATTTTTCTTCTAATCCTTCAAAAACTGCATTGCATTCTACTTATTTTTCCATCATTTGTTCATGCCATTCAGTTTGATCATACCAATAATTTATTTCCATTTCTGCAAACAAGAAAATGCATTATCATGAGTTGATTTGTAGTGGATAGTCAAAGGCATTAATGCTGATTAGGTTTTCTAAATAAAGAACTGGATTTAGATTAAACATTGAGGAATGGAGCTGAGACTTATATCAGGCTGTCTCCCACATTACTGAACCAATGTCTAAAAGAAGTCTCAAACTGAGTACCTAACTTTAATGGGAATGTAGTATATAAAATCTTACCTTAAATCTTGCTTTATTGATACACTTTACAGTAAATGAAGATTGCTTTAGATTAATGCATCTTCCCGTTGCTAATTACATTTATCCCATAAAAATATTATTGAGTTTTACTATGTTATGCATTTATTTACATGAATATTTTGTACTTAATGTCACATATGAATTATTTATAGTAGTTATTATGCAGGATATGCTTTTGATAGAGTAAGAAATCAGTTCTCAGGAAATCTTAATAAACACACTAATTTATTTTAATCAAAACATCCTTCTTGTTGATTTTGTTATGCTCTGCAGCAACTAAAAACTAGTTACCTAAAAGGTTACCCTAACAATGAAGTTGTGTTTTGGAAGATTGTTTTAGTCAAATTAAGTGGATTTTTTTGTCTATATAGTATTTGAAAAGGTAAACTATTCATTAAGCCAAAAAAATTATATATTTTTGACATCTATATTAAAAGTCTTCTAGGTATACATGACAATTACATCATGGCATGTTAAACAATGTACATGTACATAATGAGATAAAGTGCTGATGCAATATGCCACTCCACTATAGCTGATAAAACTTCTAATCAAATATTTTATTTGAAAGTGATTCAATTGAATCAAACTTTGAACAGAATATGTCAAATTCAGTCAGATGCTTAGTTTAGTTTACTTTATTGTCATTGCACCTCGTACAACGAAGTCAAACACCATCTTCAGTGCACATCATGACCATGAAAATAAACACAAACACACATCATTCACCCTCTACACATTGAACGACACCGCACCGACACTGCACTATACAGTAGAATTCAACAGAGCTACTGCCCTGGGATAGAAGCTGTTTTTCAGCCTATTTGTCCTTGTTTTTATTATTCTGTACCATCTGCCAGATGGTAATAGTTTTAAAAAAGGGTGTCCAGGATGAGATGGATCTTTGAGAATGTTTTGAACTTTCTTAAGGCAGCGGGAGCTATAAGGCTCTTCCAAAGAGGGGAGAGGGCAACCAATGATCTTCTGGGCAATGAAGTTACCCATCTGGAGTGCTTTCCTATCTGCCACTGTACAATTGGCAAACCATACAGAGGTACAGTAAGTTAAAATGCTCTCTATGGTGCAGCGGTAGAAGGTCATCAGCAGTTTTCCATTCAGTTGTTGTTTTCTGAAAAGTCTCAGGTAGTATAATATCTGCTGGGCCCTTTTGACCAGGGCTGCAATGTGAACATCCCAGGTCAGGTCATCTTTTATAGTAACAACCAGAAACTTAAAACTGGCCACTTGCTCCACTCAGTCTCCACTGATAGGCAAGGGCTGGATGTCTGATCTATTCCTTCTATAGTCCACTATATCCTCCTTGGTCTTATTGGTGTTGAGGACCAAGTTTTTGTCTCCACACCACGAAAGCAACCAGTCCACCTCATCTTACTAGGCAGACTCATCCCCACCCCCCGGAGATGAGTCCCACCACTGTTGTATCATCTGCAAATTTAGCAATAGTATTACTATTATATTATATACATGCTTCTGAATCAGTGTTATTTCTGATGGAGATTTGATGGAGTTTTGCTCATGTGCAACATACTTTCAAATGAATGAGTCATCGGTCAATTTGAATTTTCAAATTAATTTGAATCATCTGAGATCATCTTCAAATTAAACTGAACTGACTCTTTAATTAAAACTGCTGATTAAAATAATATGTCCTTAGTTGATGTGCATTTCCCTTTTTTTTCATTATACATCTAAGAGCAAACTTATGCTTCTTGTGAGCGAATGACATATAAGGTGTTGTGGACTTTCCCCTACAAAGTACACTCTACTGAAAATAAATGAAAGCCCTGGAACTGAGTTATATATTTTCACAACTAGCTGTCAACAAGAGAAAGCATTTTAAAACCCAATGAGACTAGTGAAAAATTGTCCTGCCAAATTCTGCCTGGTTAGTTTGAAATTTTAAGGCTAAGGAAATGATATTTGTCCAGCATAGAGAATTTCCATCTAAGAATTATTCTGTTACAAGTGGGCTCAGTAGACACTTTCATTCTGAAGGTAATTTGGACATTTTAGTTGTACATTTTAGTTCTATATTTTAGTCCTGGTAGGCATGTTCAAAAATAGATTCCTATCCTCTCCTAAGCTTTTTCTTTCTACAAAGTGAATCAATATGAGAAGGGCTGCTGCAGTGGTGGGATTCAAATTTGTTTACTACCAGCCCTGTGGGTGTGGCTTGGTGGGCATGGCAGGGGAAGGATACTACAAAATGCAATTCCCACCCCATCCAGGGAAAGGTTACTGCAAAATCCCACTCCACTAACCTGCTTTCCAGCTCCGTTGTCTTGTGCAGGGCAACAAAAGAACACCCAGTCGATCAGATGGGACTCGGGAGGCAGAGAATAGATTGGGACGGGGCCAGTCGGAGATGGTATTTGCCGATTCTCTGAACTACTCAAAATTTCTGCTACTGGCTCTACAGAACTGGTCAGAACCTGTTGAATACCACCTCTGGACTGCTGGGTCAAAACATTTTTTTACTTACAAAGAGGTAAATCTACTGCTATGAAAACATGATTGTTGGGCATGTCAATGGCATGTTGTTGTGCAGAAGCAAGGAACGTACTTCTTGGCTCAATATAATTTTCTTGGTAATCATATGTCATAAAAATGACATTTTTAAAATAAAAATGGCTGTTTTTTCTGTAGGATTCTGTGTAGATTGCATGGATCTCAGGGGCAAGTGTCCCCAGTGAGAGCATCACAATTAGTTGCCAGAAACACTTCAATGATTATTTCTAGACTACATGAAAAGTGATTGCATTTGGCAATCATTTCTCCCTCTCAGATGGATAATGTTATTTATAGAATATCTAAGAGAAGAGCACATTATTTCAATGACAGTTCTGACTTAATTAAGAGGTTGATAAAAAAAAATGGCTTTTATAGCTTCTGTGTAGATTGTAAATTAGTCAATGCAAGATCAAAGTCCTTTGATATTATGTGAAAGATTAGTCTTTAAATTTGCATCAACAAAAGACCTCTTGTTTCAAGGAGCAGAAGTTCAGTTAAGTGCTACCTAAAAGCCAACATGGCAACACTCTTAGGATGACATTTTCCTTCACTCTCTGGAGTTTATTACTTTCATCCTCCACTTAAAGGGGTGTAGAAAGGCATTGGAGGTTATTCAAACAGACAATAAAACATTTAGTGTAACTGGAGAATAGTCCCATTTTTTTCCTAAGTATCTGAGATGATTCAATCAAAACTCAATCAAAACTCTATGGAACATTGTTGCAAAAGTTTTTGAAAACATTGCTCCTTCAGTAAATGTTTGCTTTGAAAAGCAAAATCAACAGGGCCATTTGCCTTTATTAGAAATGTTGATGAATTCCTATTCAAATGGAATAATTCCATCCTTAAATCAAAGATCAGATTTGATATGTGATAAATATTCAGTCTATAAAGTTCCCAAAGACAGGATCACCACTTAAGAAATGACACATGTTAGTTCAACATCTTTATCATTGTATTTATTTATTATTTGTTTGTTTAATGTATGTGGCTACCCACCTGAACTATAGTGATTCTGGGAAGTTAACAGCGAATAAAAAACAATAAAATAAAATAGGATTTGAAATAAAACCAAACAATCTAATCAGCATAACCACAATATGTATTTGACTACATAGTCCAAGTTCAGTAACAGAATTAGATCTGTAGGATCTTAAAGAGAACCAACAGGTTTGGAGCAAGTCTAATCTCCAGGGGAATGATGTTACAATCATGCAACTTATTCCTGTGGCCTGCTGAAGCTCAAACTTGATGTACCATAAAGAAGGTTAAGAGGAGAGAGATATTATGTAATGCTTTCTCCAGTGGCTGATTCTGGGTAGTTGAGGTTTATTCTTTGTGTATGTATGTGTGTGTGGGGGGGGGGGATTGCCAGGAGGAAATAGATTAAGCAGTTCTTTTATCATTTCTTTGCTTCAAGTCCCAATCTCCCAAGGCTACTCTGGTCTTGAGAGAGGAAAAAAAGCAATAAAATTGAAAGGGAAATTTATACAGGACTGAGTGTCACAGCTGTTTTAGATCTTGTTTAGGTGTGTGACCTGGGTGTCCAGTGTTATAAACATTTAAACATTTCAATAATCCAATTCTGTACCTATGAATGCTAATGTCTTAGTTTAATTTGCTTCCAAAATGGGTGAACGATCTAAGCTGTTAAACATGCTAATGATATTGTGGAATATATGTGGGAATAAGAAAGTTACTTTGCATATTTTTCCCTACTAATTTATCTACTTAATATGGCAACTGTCACTTTCACCGGGTGATATTGCGAGGTACTAAGCTTTGAGAAAGGGACAGAACAATGACCAGATCTTCAATACTTATGAAGAAAAATAAATAATAATGAACAACTGTGGAATCAGTTCATAAGGCTGAGCCAGCTGTTACTAATTTATCTTTCTTTTCAAGACAGTTGCTGAAATTACCCTTCACTCCAAAATTTCTCTGTCAAGAAAGAATTTAAAGAAGCTATTTGCACACAGTTCTAAATCACATTGTCCTTTAGAAACTGCCAGAAAGCTTTTCTTTTTTCCTGTAAGGAAGGGAAAAAAAGCGAGGAGCTTTCCTTCCTCTGAAGTGTAACTTTTACAATAAACTGTTGCTACATCATTAAGCCTGATTTTAGTATTCTAGGTAACTTAATTTTAGTACCATATTAAGAATAAGAAATTCATAGAAAATTCTGATGACAACTATTTTACATTTTACTTGCTAGTTCTTTTGTATTGTATACATCTAGGGATATATATCATGGGTATCTCTGTGTACATTTGTGTGTGTATGATTGCATATGTGTGTGCACGCACACACACATGTATAAATCATGCTTTCTCTCTTTGGCCATGTAGACATGTTACCGAAATTATCTCTAAACTTAAGCTATGTGGTATTCAGGACATAATTAGCAAAAATGTGAAAGGAAGAAGGAAATTTCAGAATGTCCATGGGCCACAAGGATGGGCATATATTGTATGCATACTTAGAAAATAATATTATATTTTAGGAGATGTGCAAAATAGTTTTTGACTATTGGTTTAGGAACCTGGAAAGACCTGTTTCAGGATAAGACAACAGTAAGAACAGACAGCTTCTGTAAAGGTTGATTAGTCAGAACAGGCTATTTGGGATAAGGATGTTTCAGGATGCAGGATGCCATCAAATAAATCTAGATGGCAATCACAGTGGTGTGATTGAAACACTGTCCATTTTGCTTACACTGTTGTGGTTCCCATCTTGACTTTTTGAGCATATCCTTCAGATGTCCTTAGGATGTTGCAAGATATGCCATTTTTAATTAGCTGGTTTCTATAAACGGCTTGGCCCTGACTCTGCTGGTTGCTTCTCCTATAATAGACATCAGAATTCTTATAACCAGGCTCTGTCTCATTCCAAATCAGTCTCTCTTCATTAAAATTCATCACAATTTCTGTTTCTTTTTTGCATATCCAAATTTATTGGATCTCCCCTCTTTCTTCTTTTTTAAGAAAAAGAACTTTGTTAGCTTTCAAATATAAACAAAAGAAAGAGGCATAATTTTCTTATTATAAGTTTCTAAATGATGGTCACTTTTGTGAGGAAATGCAATAACAACAACCACAACCAGAAAACTGATATGATAGTCCCTATTTGTTCTGGGTTTTTTTTAAATTTAATAGTCCCATATTATATTTCGTCATTCAGTATAGTAAAAAACTGTATTATGTGGGGGCTTTGGCACTGTGAAAATAATTGCTCCAGGCCCAGGAGACTGAGGACAAAACCCTCCCTTTGGCTGTCAGCTTTCAAGCAATTGATCTTCTCATTTTATTTTAATCTCACCAGCCACTTTCTTTCCCCACTAAATAGGAAACCCACCCCCCCAGCTCAGAAGCTAAATGTCCCCACTGCTAGTAGTACTTAGTGTAAATGTAATATTACATGAATCAAAGACCCTTTAGGCTGTAATATAGGCTGGTAATTTATTACTGAAGAACAGTGTTTTTTTTTAATTCTTTTCATTGAGGCAAATCACTGTGAATTAACTAGCAAGAGGGCAGCAGGTACTCTCATTAAATTTACAGACCCTGGCACCAGATATCAAAGTTAAGGAGGATAAAAATGTGCAGTGTAGTTCTACTGACATACGTAATTCTGCCCTGTACTGATCCCATATTAAGTCAAAAGTGCTTCTATTAGTGTTTGGCGACCTTATTCCTGGGTGCATAAAGTTATAAACTTGAAGAAAGAATAGGAAAATGGTAGGCAGATTGGGAAAGAAAAGAATTCAAGACAGGGAGAAGAGGTAACAGAATGATTAAACGATGAAAGGATAACACCTAAATTCAGGAATACAGCAAAGAATCCTGGTCTGTCCATAAGCTATTGCTCTACATATGAAGAAGATATTTCTTTGAAATCCAATTTAGTATTAGAATTACTCATGTTTCTTCATATTTGTTTATGTCAAAGAAAATTGTGTAAATGTTCCTCACTGAAAGTTGGTAACTTACGGTGTGAACATTTCCTCGCTGAGTTAAATTCATGGCTACTAAATGACATTTCTTCTTATTTCCCAAGTCCACTCCAAATTTTGCTTCTGGAAGTTATGAAATTTAAGGGGATATGATAACTGGATGAACAGATTGGCAGAGAGAATTAATTGGGGGGGGGGACCCTTATATTGCAAAAGATTGAAGGCAAAAAGAGAAAGGGATGGCAGAGGATCAGATGGTTAGATAATGTCATCTACTCAATGAAAGTTAATTTGGGCAAACTCTGGGAGACAATGGAGGACTGGGGGCAGGGGCTAGTGTGCATTGTAAAAACAATAAAAACATCTAAAATAAATACACAAAGCAGACAAAATAGTTAATCAGTTAGAAGTAAAGCCAGGAAACAAGGCCCTTAACACATTCAGTGCCTCAGCCTACGGAACACAGTCTAGTTTTCAAAACTTTAGGAAAGGCCAATAGGGTTGGGGCATTTTGATCTCTGAGGAGAACATATTCTACAGAGCAGGGGCTACTGCAGAAAAGGCAAGTTTTGTAGTCCTAGCCAGTTGACACCAGGGGTGAAATTCAAAACTTTTCCCTACTGGCTCTGTGGGTGTGGCTTGGTGGGTGTGGCTTGGTGGTCATGTGACTGGGTGGGTAGATGTGGCCAAATCAATGTCACTTCTTGCCCTTGTTGTTGTTGTTGTTGCATTCTCTCTCTCATCTCAGGCAAAGATGTTGCAAGGTGGAGGCTCGCCCCCCCACAAGGAGCCACAAAGCACTTGCTGCCCATCTGGCACTCGCCAAGCCTTCTCCTTCCCGCTTGCAAGCACTTCTGGTGAGAAGGAAGAGAAGCGCTATGGGAGGAGGCTTGATGGGTGCCAGAGGGGTGGCAAGCACTTTACAGCTCCTGAAGGGGGCACAGGATATCACGCCCTCCCCTTGCAGGCCAGGGAAGGGCTCCGATGCCATGATCTCCTGCATGCTATTCTCCCTCCCCACGTGCATCAATCCATCCGCCACTGGTATCACCCCTGTTGCTGACATGGGTGCAACTGGACAGGTGTCGGCAGGTCCAGCCAGGAGAACCATACTGAATCATTTCTACTACCTTGGCTGAAGTGGGCTGAGGTGGTCGAATTTCACCACTGGTTGACACTCTTTGGCTGACAGGATCTGATAGATTAAATTGGATAGGTAGAGACTTTAGGAACCTTTGCCCAGCATGCTCTTCAAAATCATTCTGGCTTCCATGCAATTTTTATTTGACCTGAACCCTAAATAATAAAAAAAATGTTCTAGGTTTTCTGGAAAACTTTCGCCTATCCATAATATGTCAGGCCCAAATCCAAAGATCAAATAAATTAAAATGCAATCAAATCCATTTTTTTAACCTGTATTTACCTATTCCTTATGGACAGAATCTTGCCAAACTAAGGCTATAATCTTCTAACCTAATAGGTAAAACCTGAATGATTCTAGAGTGTGATTACCCTGAACCTCTTCCTGCCTTCTTCATCCAGATCAGGACTGCACACTCTCTTAATGTGGGCCTCTCTCTGATGGATTTATGCCTTCTTGCCAAACTTTCTATCCACTGATTCTCCAAGTGCACATTTCATCACATAATGGTTCAGGAGAATGTCTGGAATGAAATGTGTTTGTTTTGAGTTTGAAACATAACACTTCCTGTTTTGTACACACTCTTCACCTGAATTTACTTGTTCTGGACAAATCTGCATTAATTTCTGGTAATTTTTTTCAAGATGCATTTTTTTTTTTTTGTGGGGGGGTTTGGGGGGGGGGGGGGGGGGTTGGGGGGGGGGTGTTTTTTTTTTTGTGTTTTTTTTTTTTTTTTTTGGGGTTTGGGGGGGGGGGGGGGGGGTGGGGGGGGGTTTTTGGGGGGATTTGGGGGTGGTGGGGGTTTTTTTTGGGTTGGGGGTGGTTTGGGTTTTTTGTTTGGGGGGGGGGGGGGGTGGGTTTTTTTTTTTTTTTTTTTTTTTTTTTTTTTTTTTTTTTTTTTTTTTTTTGTTTTTTTTTTTTTTTTTTGTTTTTTGTGGGGGTGTGTTTTTTTTTTTTTTTTTGGTTGGGGGTTTTGGGGTTTTTTGGGGGGGGTTGGGGGGTGGGGGGGGGGGGTGGTTTTTGGGGGGGGGGGTTTTTTTTTTGGGGGTTTTTTTTTTTTTTTTTTTTAAGGGGTTTTTTTTTTTTTTTTGGGGGGGGGGGGGGTTTAAATTGGGGGTTTTGTCCCAAATTTCACAAGGTATCTTGTTTTTTATTAAATTTAAAAAATATCTCTAATTCTTCCTTAATTTTTGAGTGTATCCTTTTTCTTTCAATAGTTGTGGGTTAAGTGTCCACCTAGCTTTCTTGTAAGTTTGAATTTTCCAAGTTATTTGCAATGGGTTATGATCTGCCCAAGTGTTGGTTAATATTTCTATATTTTTTATATCCTTGAGTAGATCATTATTCATCCATGCCTTATCTAACCAGGATTTATGTGGATTGGAGTAGAAGGTAAACTGGGTCACTTCTGGATTCAGTTTCCTCCATGCATCTACTAAATCTAGTTCCTCAGCCATGTCGAAAAAACATTTAGGCAATGTATTTCATTTTTTTGATATTTTTGATCACTGGCATAATCTTGTTTATTGTTAGAAATTGCATTAAAGTTGCCAATTATGCAGATCACAGGGTTACCTAATTCTATTAATTTTGCATATAGAGTTTTATAGAACTCATTGTGATTTGTATTGGGGGCCTATATCCCTACTAGTAAGATCTTTTTATTTTGTATAACCACCTCTACAATTAATATTCTTCCAATCTTATCATTATAAATCAGTTTCGATTCTAATTCTTCTTTCATATATAATGCTACTCCTCTCTTTTTTCCCCTCTGCTAGCGATGTGTATAGTTTCCCTAACTTTTTGTTTTGTAAATATTTCTGTTCTTATGGTTTGATATGAATCTTTTGTAGACATATTGTATCCAACTTCAGCTTTTCAAGTTTCAAAAGTACTCTTTTCCTTTTTGATGAATTGTTTAAACCATTAATATTTATAGAAGTCAGTGTTAATCCTTTCCCCATTCTTTCTTATTTTAGATGTTACCTCTCGTTGGTTTTGGCTATTGTTTGACTTCTGGTTTTGATTCCTGTTTCTTCTCGGGTGGATCTTTCACCTCTATCTTTTTTGTTTTGGTTTTCCTCTCGTTCTTTAGTTCTTTGTTGTATTTCTTCTTGACTTGGTGTTTCCAATTCATCTCTGCTGCTTATTTCCTCCTCTGATCTGCCCAGCTGTTCAAAGAACTCTTGGGCTTTATTTAGGTTATCAATTTTCACTCTTCTTTCATTCCAGGATGTTAGAATACCTTCTGGGGTAATCCATCTAAAAGAAATATTTTTTAAAAAAATAATTAGTGAGGAATCGATAGTCCTTCCTCTGTTCCCAGACTCTTCTTGGTATTTGTTTCAGTACTATTATTTCTTTATCTTTATATTTTATTGTCTCTTCTCTAGAAATCTTGTAAATAATATCTCTGACTTTCCTTCTGGCAAATCTAATATAGACCTCTCAAGGGAATCTGTGCCATCTCGCATAACTGGTATAGACTCTGTAGATATCATCAAATTCATTTATCATCTCATCTTTATCTCTTTGAAGGAAATCTGCTAGAAGTTTAGCCATCACCGATGTTAAGTCCTCCTCTCTAGTTTCCTCTACATTCTGAAATCTCAAATAATAAGAGGCTCTATCCATCTCAAGGTGGATTAAGGCCTCTACAGTTTCCTTGCTGTGAATTGTAATTTTATGGTTCATAAGTTCTAGATTTTTCTCATTTTGTTTGGATTGTTGTTCAATTATATTGATTTTTTTCTTCATTTTTCTTAGCTGATTCCTGGATCAAGCCTATTTTTTCATCCAGGTTTCTGATTTCAGTTTTCATTTCCCCTATTTCTGATTTCAGCTCAGTTTTCATTGCTTCCTGGTCTGCTTTACTTTCAATGTGATTTTTGGCCATAGATTCTTGTAGCATTAGCATTGAATTCTGGATTGCTAATAGGGAGGTTTGCACTTATTAGGCTCTGGTTGTGGAAGTCGTTTTCTCTGGGGCCAACATTCCTTCAATTGTTCATTGGGTTGAAACTGCTGGGCTGGGTGGTGCCACCATTGGCACAGGTTTTTTCCCTGTTTTAGTAGTGGTGATACTTGTCATATCTTTTATAATTTTGGCCTGTTCGTCTATTATCCTGTATATATTATCCCAAATTACCATCAATTCTATGATTTTCTAATAAACAGAGTCTCTTAATTATTAATGCTGAAGTTTTCCTAATCAATATCAACCACTATTTTTCAATACAAACACGTATTAGACAATATCACTTTGATTAACTACTCAACAAATTCCATCACAATCAGTATATACTTAATCAATTTTTAACTCTTAGCAATCTATGTTAGAAAAAAAAATACCTATGGTGTTATTATAATAAATACTATAATAATTTCATTCCATCACAATAAATCACTGGGAAAAGGGTTAAGCAGGACAATTAATTACCACCTTCCTTTTATCAAAATCAGTTAGGGTTATCCAAACACATTACTATATAATATCTTCAATATATAACTCTTAATTATACCAGCACTTCAATACTTAAGATAAGAATTGTGTATTTTAAGGGTACCAAAAAAAAAGAATCTATATAAGAAAAATAGGAAATCTAAAGTAATCAGCTAATCTAAGTAAATCAGTAAATAGAATTATATGTTATCTGATATAATGTTCCTTCTTTCTATAATATAACAATAAATATAAATAAATAATTAAATATATACCAAAGTTCTTGTAGTTCAAAACAATATTTTTCCAGTTACAAGTTTATAAGTCTCTTCATTCACAATGAAACGGTTTACCAGAGTTTAGATTTCTCAATGGTCATCTTTAAGAATTGCACAGTCACTCTTCTTTCCATTTAGCTTCTTATCAGATTGGGGTTTTTTTCAGTTCACTTGATTTTAACAAATTTGTTTCAAGCTGTCAAAAGGAGATGGAACCTTCCAAAAATAACTTCTCAACTCTCACACCACACTCGGATTTTCCGTCGAGATTCCTCTTATTTTCTTATTTTCACTATTAATTTCACTATTGTCCGAGTGTTAGGGATGGTAGATTAGAACGCTGCTGCTGATTTCCACTCTCCCCCCTTTCACCCTGGGTTTCCTTAGTCTGCTTGATTGTTCTTTCAAATGATTGTCTATCTCAATTGTAATCCAAATAAATTGTAATCCAAATAAAGCTTCCGACCTCATGCGATCACCACCCCTTCATCCACTGCTGTCTCACTGCTTCCTGCTAGCTAGTTTGTCACGTCTCTGGGTCTGGCCATACAGGCTGATTTCTTTCGCCTCAGACTTCGGGTTCTCTTCTTCAACGTTTCGGGATCGCAACCTCCCAAACTGTCTCAAAGAGTTTCTCCTCGCCTTGTCGATCCCTCCAGGACCGGACACCACCATGAATGGCCATCCAGAGGCGAAAATCCCAGCTCAAGAGATCAGAGCAGATTTCTCCTGAACTGCCATGATGTGACGTCACCAGATGTCTTGTAATGCCCTTTTTCTCCACCTTATCATTCTAAGGTTGCCGATTGCACTTGAAAGAGGTCCTGTAGATTTTCTCTTCTTTTACTTTCTCTTACATTTATATATATACATATACACATATGTGGAATATCTATCTATCATAACTCATTCTCCTCCATAACTAACCCCCCCCCAAGAAAGAAATAAACAAAAACAGGAAGAGGATATAAAAATAAATGTATATTAATTGAATTAATAATGACACAGTAAAAATAATTACCTGTCAAATTCACCATTTACAAAATTAATTAATGCCCATCTGCACATGCCAATCATTTTCCTTCTTACAAACACACACGACTCCATTCCCCTCTCTTATTCTACTAAACACAGCAGAGGAACAAAAGGACCACAATCATATGTGATTGGGGAAGGAATAGATGCAGAAGAATGTTCCCGTTACTTCACTTTTCCACAATAGTCTGCTCTGATTATGTTTAAAGCAAAGATAAGTGATATTTTTGTGCCTTTCTCCATTTTAGCAAGACAAGCCAGACATTTCTTGGAAGGACCACAGCTTGGCAGAGTTTGGCTCCCAATAGTTTTATAATGAAAGTGCACCATCATGAATACTTTCGAAGATCTGCAATTTGTTTTTGGAAAGCATCAACTACTTCTTACATGGATGAATCACCAAAAGCAATTTGTTTATATTTGTTCTTCATATGCTTACACTTTACAGTAAAGTCAATTTATTTGGATTTCTGAAGAGATTGGACATAATATTACACAGCCTTGTTTACTTTTTTAGGTTCATCCTACCTAAACTTAAAGCATACACCTGACATGCCAAGTGCAACCCTGAACTTGTAAATGATTATTGCTGTTTAATATAAGTATATAAGAAAAGCCTTGCCATGTTAGATTAGAGATTCATTTGAACCAATATCTTATCTTTTGGCAGATAATGGTTTGAAAGAAATCTGAAAACAGTACTAAAACTGAAACACCCAATTGTCCTCATGTGATCTGAGTTTCAGTACAGGTACAAAGTCGTATTGATATCTTTAAAATTGTTTTCAGGGGGAAATTATATTTTCCTACTTTTTCCATTGTTGTCTATGCCAATCCAATGGCTACTGGGAGCAAATCTTTGTCAAAAAAAAAAAAAAATTAAAATGTTAACATGTTACTTTCAAGTCTCTTTTCTATTACAGAAAACATATATTGAAGTACCTGTCCCAGGTCTATTGTGTCTTGCTACAAAGACAAAGATAATTATCTGTTCACAGCAGTGGTGGAATTCAAATTTTTTTACTACCAGTTCTGTGGTGTGGCTTGGTGGCCGTAGCTTGGCTTGGTGGGCGTGGTAGGGGAAGGATACTGCAAAATCTCCACTCCCTCCCCACTCCTGGGGAAAGGTTACTGCAAAATCCCATTCCCTCCCCACCACACTAACCGGCTTTCCATCTCTGTTCTCCTGTGCAGGGCAACAAAAGAAGACCCAACCGAACAGCTGGGACTTGGGAGGCAGAGAATAGATGGGGGCGGGGCCAGTCAGAAGTGGTATTCTGAACTACTCAAAATTTCCACTACCGGTTCTCCGAACTACTCAAAATTTCTGCTACCTGTTCTCCAGAACTGGTCAGAACCTGCTGAATACCACCTCTGGTTCACAGACTGAGAAAATATATTTTCTCTCTTGTATTTCTCCTCTACATTTACTCTACGTTTATAAAAAAAAGTCAGATGCTAAAGCCATGAGTAAGCCACGGTGCTTTAACCGAGCAATTTGTCTATTCCTTGAGAACATTAGTGTTCAGTCCCCACAGACAATCTTTAGATAATAAGAGTCAAATGAGTCCTGTGTGAGTACATCTAAACAAATTATATTATATTCCCCAAACTCTTATCTGGCGTTGTCCTTTTCTTATAGCTCCTTCAGTGGGCATTTTTCTGACGCTTGTAGTGTTATTACATTGGCTTTCTTCCCTTGCCTCATTCCTTATTCCTGTTGGCCATCTATCATTTCCTTGTGAAGGCTATTAAGATAAAAAGTCATCCCCTTTTACAGGGATTAAACTTCTTGCCAGCATTGGCTCCGTATCACACATAGCCCACTCTTCAATGTTATGAATCATAGCCAAAACAATATCATCCTTAATGGGAAACTATGACATTGTTTGATGTATTGTGTTGTTGAGGATTTTGTTAAGAGAAAGAGTAAAGACTACTGACCTTTAGTCCTAAGAAAAATGTGTTAATAACTGTGTATTCTTTTCCCAACCTAGACGTGGTTATATTACATTTTCTTCAATGATTTCAAGAGCTTGTCTGGAAAATTATTTGTTCCAATTGAACCAATAAACATTTATGTAATGTTTTTAAAATGTTAATTGTTTCCAAAAATTAGGCCTAAAGAAGGGAGGAGGAGTGGTGAATCCAGCTGCACAAAAATCCAGTATCTTTTCTTTCAGTTTAATCTTAGTGAACTGATTTAACATTAATAGACGTTCGTATGAAAAAGAAAAAGAAAGCTGTATACTTCAAATGAATGCATGGTGTATTTTGAAAAAAAAGTTAACTAATTAATAAATCTGTGCAAAATATAGACGTACTATTATATGTGGACTAATATAGGTGATCATTTTGCTTAATCCATCTTTTTCAATAGCAACTGCAGGAGGAGATCAAAATAGAGAAGATAACATACATCACATTTGTTGTTGTGGGAAATATAGAAAGACAAAAGAATATTATGTAGGTTTGTACCTTTAGTTATATGTAAGAATAATAAAGGTGGGATACAAACAAATAAAAAAACAAATAATGCAATGTTATGATCAAAACCACACCTTTTATACATATATGCATTGTTGATGCATTTACAACAGGAGAAGGTTTGAACTGCAGTGTCACAACCACCATCTTGTCTGTTTTGACCCTCTACTAATACATGTACCTGATTATTTTATACATTTATGTGAGTTGTCTTATTCATTTGCATTTATTTTATATGCATTCTTAATAATGGATTTTTAATTAAATGCATTCTTTTATTTAAATTTTGTGCATTTATATGCATTGAGCACTTTCTTCTATTGGCATTTGCATTTATCATTATTAGTTTAAGTTAAATTTAAGTTTATAGTTTAAGAAGCTATACTGATGAAAACTATAAGCTCACATTAAAACCAATATGGTAAAGAAAGGAAAAGGGACTGAGGAAGAACAGCATCTATATAGGTGTTACCAAATCAAGACTTGCCATTTCCAAAGGATAGGAGTCACCAAAAATCTGATGATAGTGGTATTTTCCTACATTGTAAATAGTAGTTTCAGTTAAAATAACACTGTCAGAGAGACAACCTTTCTCAGCTAATCAAAAGTCATATTGCTGTATTTATCATTCTATTACACATATGTGTATTCATTTTAGGAATAAGACCTACCCTAAGTCCTTTAATATGGTCTTCCTCTTTATTTTTCAACTTGAATCCAGAAATGCTTGTAAAACTAAACCAACATCAATTGGGTCCATTTCAATGTGTAACTTATGTAGTGCACAGGATATTAATAATATATATTCATGTTGATTTGTTGTATCCAATTTCCTACAATTTCCTAGCCTCCCATCTCTGTTTCTTATAAATTATCTAACTCTTGAGACATTTGAACTAAAAGGAGGGTAAATTTTCTGTGGAAATATATATGTATAGCTTTTCCATTATCTTATAAAGATCTCCTCTGCTTCTTCTCTGCATGCCAGGTTGTGTGGATATGCTAAACTGATGAAGCAGAATGAATCTGCTCTAATAGTCCTATGACAATATTTCTGTTTGGTAATTTCTATGGTAGCTCTCTGCTTTTAAGGGGCAGTTCACAATATGCAGAAAGTTTTTCAAGTACTATTTTATATCCTTACTTTGAGGTAACATATCTCCATGATGAGTACATTTCTATTGTTGCAAACAATATATTTTTAAATAAATCAAGAAATAATATTTTCTACTCTGGTTTAAGGCTTCCCATTCTGTTCTGGGATAAACATATGACTAGGATTTTATTTAAAGTCATTTTCACAAAATTGATTTTAGAATGATATACTTGTTGCCATCAAAATTAAATAAATTGAAGATGGACAGTATATCTAAACCACTTTGTTATAGAGCTACTTAGTATTTTAGTTATTATATATATGTTCTTTCTTCTCTATTCAGAAGCCATGGTGAATCATGCAGCTTGGCAGTCAAGACACCCTAGCTGACTTCTTCAATAATATTAATCATTGAAATAAATGGGTCCAATTCAATTACAATTTAACAATCTGGAATGTCACTGCACTATGGCCTTTTTTTAGTCCTCCACATTTCACTTCACACCATCCCTTACTGTCTTTTCTGTTTTGAGGGTGATAATTTGTATACGTTGGACCTTAGGAAAATTGGGTAAAGAAAATTGGGAAAGAAAGGCGGGAAATGCTCTATAGCAGTGGTGGGATTAAAAATTTTTTAACTGGTTCTGTGGGCGTGGCTTGGTGGGCGTGGCAGGGGAAGGATACTGTAAAATTTCGAGTCAGTGGTGGAATTTGCCAGTTTTCCAAACTACTCCAAATTTTCGCTACTCGTTCTCCAGAACTGGTCAGAATCTGCTGAATACCACCTCTGCTCTATAGGAATGTAACAGAAAGTACACAGATCATCCGATCCCTAAACTTCCATTTGTGTTTCTTTATTGAATCTGCAATTTTATACACGATTATTTTAGAGTATATGAATATAATGAAACTTATTTTTCAATACAAGTTGCACACTACATATACATCTACTGAGTCACCTTTTTGACATTCAGTGAATCCTGATCAAAAGGTTCCTTTTTTATGGTGTATCAAATATGAAGTTTTCTCCTACTGGGGTCAAGTTTTTTTTATGGCTTTTCAGCACAACAGCAAAAATTTGTACAATTATTCCACTATCTGCCATTTACCTACTAATGTTGCTTTATAGCCTTACTGAATGATAAATGTGCTTGTTTGTAGGTTTAGTTTTTTTAAAAAAATATTTTTAAATTGTTCTGAGAGTCCTCTTATTGAAGAGAAGCAAACATGCTAATTAAAAAAAGGTTTACTGATCAACTATGATATCTGAAATTGCCAGATTTAATATATTCATCTGCTATGGCTTGTTTTCACTTAGTGAATATTTGTCTCTTTCAAGACAACACAATATCTGCAGCATCAGTGTGTGCTCAGAATAGAAAAACCCTTGAGACAAATACACGAAGCCTTTCACCTTTAGATATAAATGACAGCCTTGTCCCATCTGCTCTGATTCTACTTTCCATTTATCCTTTGCTCAAACTCCTTTTCTTGCTTTCCATCATGCTGGTCCCCTATTATAATATCAATATGATATTGGTGGAATGGAGCTGACATGATGAGATATTGCTTTTAAATATCCATGTAGAGTCTTGCTTTATCCCCTATGGTGAATTCTATCTCCCTGAGTTACATATCATCCTTGCCTGTCTTATCATTGCCAGTTGCTCACAGCCCAATTGCTCAGCTACCCCAAAGAAGAAAACAGGCATGGGAAAGTCATATTTTTATCACTCTTCTTGAAGAAGTGATGTGAATCAGAAGTAAGAGGAAGAAAAAGACCAAAGACTCTGAAAGTGAACACTGGACTTCTTCTTAAGCTGTGAATTTAAGGCATTCTTAATGCTGTTTTGGGATTATATGTATTTATTTAGGGATCTATCTATCTATCTATCTATCTATCTATCTATCTATCTATCTATCTATCTATCTATCTATCTATCTATCTATCTATCTATCTGTTGAAAGGCTGGAAAATGCCTTTCTTCTGGGGGTTCGGTTTTCCTGCTGGGAGCACTCCAGTGCAAGGATTCAGACAACTACTTGGAAGCCGGTTTTTTTTTATTTTTCAGGAAGGCGAGAGATAGCAAGAAGTTTGCGTTCCTGGAGCTAGCTCTCTTTGTATAATAAAAACCCTGATTTTTATACCTTTTTCTCCTTTTGTGTGTGAGTGCTTGTGTTTGTATTTCTTAATGTTTTAAACCCTGTCATTTCCGCTGGAGGGTAACTCCGTGGGGTGCAGAAGGCAAGCTTTGCAGGGTAGTTTGATTGGATTATCAGTTTCCTAATGTTTTCTTATATTTGTTTTGTGGCAATCTCCTGTCTGTCTCCTTTGCAATATATTTTGTGTCTTTTGTCTGTTTGTTTAGCTGATTTGGCATGTCTTGTGTTTGTAAGGGTTTTCTTTTCTTGTTTCCTTAGTTTTCTTAATTATTTGGGCTTTTGTCTAAGGGGCTTCTTTAATACCTTTTATTTGATTCCTTTTCCTATGCAATTTTGTTTTATGGCTGGCCTGATGTTCCCCTCGGGCTTTTCCTGCTTGGGTGTCACCACTGTCCTCATGAAGTTCCCTTTCCACATATCTATCTATCTATCATCTAAGGTTGTTCCTTACGCCAAACAAATATGGATACTGACAACTTTATTAATTTGGTGGCCTTATTTGTCTAATTAGCTAAGTTACTCCTTGCACAGTTTCTTACCATGAATATTTCATTTCTATTCTAATCCTGTTGAAAATGATGAAACTAGGCTTACCTTTATTCTACTTTATTTTCAGTTAAATCATCCTTCCTCAAAAGTAGAGGCTTGTAGTCAATGACCCATAGTTCTGATGCCCCTCCCATTCCACTCTTGCATTCATTTTACTAGTGCATTTTGATTAAATCCTTTGTTTCTCTTCCCAACCCTTGTTGCAAAGGTCTTTTCTGTGTCAGAGCTAGACTTCAATGAATTGTTTCCCCACACACCATCTTGGCATGTGTTTGAAAGTCTAGCTTAAAAGGATTTTAACTTTTCAGCCTTGCTGTTTTGTTTCCTTTGGAGACATTTGTAAAGATGTTGTCGGCAGATTTGTAGGAAACAAAGCAGCATGAAGGAGTGAGGGAATAGTTCTGAGCACTGCCAAGAGCTAGAATAGCAGCTTGGAGCCTATGCAAAATAATTCAGCAGGCATTTGAATTCAATACAAGGTAAAAATTAACATTACAAATCCCTTTTTATTCTTACTGCTGCTCTTAGACCAATCGTTAGGCAGACTCATTCAGTCTGCTAGAGAAGAACTGACAGCGGATCCCAAGAGTCAATAAAAGAGGTCTTGAGAAATCAACCCTCTGCTAGAAACACTGGAAATTTCATATTTAGATATTCTAAGCAGAAGGTTGGAGGGGTTCTTCTGTTTCCTTTTCCTTTCAAATTACTTACGCATATTTAAAAGAGAATATACAACACACACACACACACACACACACACAAACACACACACACACACAGAGTGAGAGTGAGAGGGGTGGCGGGAAGGAGGGAGAGAGAGACATGATTACCAAACTCTGTTTTGCAAAATGGTAAAGATTATCATTCTAAAGCAGATTACAAGTCATGTATTTGAATTCTGTAGTTTTATAATCTGCTGCAGGAGAAAATTTAAAATTCCTTGTTTCACCACTTTTTTGCTTGCATGATTGGGCGTGTGGTATTTGTTTGGACTGTTGTGGGTGGAATTGTGGGAAGTGGAGGTAATGTTGTGTAATTGAATCCTGAAGATTTTGCTGATGGACAGTAGCATCTTTTGATTTAGGTAAGCAGGCTGGTTAGACCTAATGATCCCCCATTGTTGTATGAAATAAGCCAGTGTTTCTCAACTATGGCTACATGAAGATGTCTATACTTCAACTCCCAGAATTTCTTCTGGGAGTTCTGGGAGAATTTCTTCTGTGAGTTAAAGTCTACATGTCTTCAAGTAGCCAAGATTGAGAAACACTGAAATAAGCAATTCATTTTTCTCCAACTATCTCCAACTTCAGATGCTTCTAGTAGTGTTGTTGGAATGAATGTGGCATTAAGATGCAAAGTACCAAACAGTTCTCTCCCCAACTAATCATTCTTTTTCTCTGCTCTTGCTCTCCCATTTCAACAGGTGGAGACTTTGAAAAAGAGAGCAACTAGTAATGGAGAACCCAGAATGTTATAAATATACAGTATAATACCCCCAGGGAATTTCTTGCTCTATGAAATACTGTGCTCTTGTTCTTCCATGCATCCCAGATTCCTAACCCTTCTTCATTTAAAAGTATGCAGTTAGGCTCAGTAGAACACATGGGAGATAATAAAAAGTCACTAGTTGCATATGAGTTGTAGGAATGCATAATCCCTTCTTATCAGCAACTTTATATCATCCTGGGAACTAGAGTCAAAGATCATTTCCTTTCAGAGCCACAGAACAACTTGCAGCTATTCCCCTTAGTGATGCTAGTTTCATAACTGGAAAAAGCACATAAACACATGACAAATGTGTCATGACAATGGAATGCAGGCAGGGACCACATCCCTAGAGGGATTAATTCTATGGCCAGCATTTTATATCTTTTTGTGCTGCTCTTTTTGTGTAAAGAAATGTTTGCCATATCTATTTCTCCCACATTAAATTATAAGTCCTTCCGTGCTCGCTTCGGCAGCACATATACTAAAATTGGAACGATACAGAGAAGATTAGCATGGTCCCTGTGCAAGGAACAAAATTATAAGTCCTTCCTTCCTTCCTTCCTCCCTCCCTCCCTCCTTCCCTCTCTCCCTTTCTTCTTCTCTCCCTTCCTCTCATCCATCCATCTATCCATCACAATTTAGTTCTTGTTCAAAACACATTATACTGTAGAACTAAGTGGGAACCTTTCCAGAACTGCACACAAAGAACTGCTGGATTTCAATATTTCCCATTTCCAAACATTATATTTGGGTTCATGTTGTGCACAATCAATACATAAACAATCACTTAAATCCTGTTTGGGGTTACCAATTTGCAGCAGGATTTTTGATGTGAAAGGCTGTCGTATGTTTCCATTTTAAATGCTCTTTTTCTTGGTTTTCATTGTAACAAACTATTAGGGATGATTGGGGAATTGCACTTCTTCATCTGAATGCAGGTTTGGCAGTAAATTTTCCTCTCTTTTTTTAAAAGAGAAAAGAAGTGTGTGTGCTTGGCTGTGGCTCTGTTTATTCCTTTTTGATTCTGTATACCATATGCTAAAATCATCACAGGGTTTATTAGTCAGTGGAGGTCAATTGAGAAATTGCTGTATTTGCTTTCATAATAGCACTGCATGCTATATGCCCTGCTTGAGCCGAAAATCACACAATGATTTTTATTTGTCTCCAATCACAAACAGATGTGGAACAGTCAGGTCATTTCCCCTTAAATGGACTATAGGGATTAAAACATTCAAAGAAGTTTCCAACTAACTAGTATCTTTTTATTCCGTCATTATGCCTCTTCAGACTTTGAGGGAATGAAGATGTTCTTGTATTTAAATTTGTCTTTCACGTCAATATATCTACTGCCCTCTTTGTGCCTTTGTACTTACACTTTGTTCTTTTCTTTTCCAGAATATTTCACCATTGAATACTTGTGTAAGTTCACGTGAACAAAAATGTCAGAGCTGATTTAATCTAGTCCAGGAAAATAGGAAGAAGGAATGGCAGCAATGATGGGGAATGTACTTGTTTAATTCAATTGCTGCTAAAAATGAGTAGAATGTCCTTATCCTTCAGTACAGTAGCGGCACTTTTTTAAAAAGTTGGATTGCAACTTTTAAAGGGATCAAATTTGGATCTGAAAAATGTTCCAGAAAAGTACATCTGAAGCTAACCCAAGTATCAAATTAGACTTTATTTCATTCACTATCAATTAAATATAATCAATACAGGCTATTTAAGTGAGCTATTAAATTATTTTCCCCCTCTCTCAGCATTTATACAAAACCCATTTCCTCTTTCTTCCTTAACATGTGTGGCTGATCTCTCCCAGCCACACCCTATGTATTGGACTTCTTTGTCATCTGTCCACTGTGTAAATTTGACCTTTCTCCTTGTCCAAGTGTGGATATTTGACCTCTCCCATATATCCACGGGGCTAGGCCTTTCCCTGTCAAGCAGGTCTGATTCAATCAGAATAGAGTTGGAAGGTCTTTTGGAGGTCTTCTAGTTCAACCTATGTCATTTCAGACAAGTGACTTCCCAATCGGTTTTCCCTCTTCCTCTCCCATTCAAATTCTACATTCATTTCCCCCTTCTTCGTAGTCATATGAAGGAAATGCTCCTTGTTTAGATACTATGCTTGGCTTTCCCTGCTTACGTATAGATGCTTCCTCACTCTTCTCCTTGCACTGTCTTTTCAAAGTTACAATATTAAGGGAAGTTATGAATCGCTATGTTTAATGGATATTGAAAATCCCCTGATATGATCATATGGAAAGCCACTTTATACTGAACGATACTAGCAATTCCTCTATTATGTACCTGTTTATGCTGATTGGCAGCAGTGCTTTTCTTTCTGAGCTGGCTTTACCTTGAAATGTTAGGGATTGGATTTATTTTGCAAAGTCCAAGGATGGTCTCTAATTCTAAAATGCAGCTGCTCTAGGAAAAGATTCAAGATCCTTTGCAGGCTTTCTCAGATAGAAAATTGATATTTGGATACATTGATTAATACATCTGCTTGATTTGAAGCAAGGCTATTTGCACTGCATTTATAAGTATAGAGTTATTTTTATGTAATGTAAAAGACCAAATATGAAGTCTAATATAGTGTATACATATTCATATATACATATTTAAATATTTTGGGAAAAGATAAGAACTGTAAGATTCCAATAAAGGAAAAGTTGTAGCTCCAGTTGGAAATGAAGGGTCCCTGGTGCTCTCTAAGCTTGGTTGTTTTCTTGCAGACTTTTCATTATCCAAACTATGTAACACCATCAGTGCTATTAAGGAGTGGGGTTCGCTCTCATTTTATATTGACATGGCAAGTCACTAAATATAAATTGAGACCAAATATAAATTGAGACCCATCTTTACTAGCACTAATATTGTTACCTAGTTTGGGTCTGCAAGAAAACAACTGAGTTCAGAGGGTATCAAGGACCCCTCAACTGTAAAATTGGTTGCAGGATTCAATATGGGTCAATCACTGGGACCAGATATTTTGTCTTTCAAACTTTTGGACTCATGCTGGAGGCCATCTTCAGGGAACTTCTCTCTAGCAGAGTGCGTGAGGCTTGTTCACTGCAATGCACAAGGACAAACATTCAATTTTGCAGTTATCAAGATTGTTGGATTAGCAGGCACAAAAACAGCCAGGGAAATGATTGAAGCCAGGGAAACAGGCCTCTTGTCAGTCAAAAGGAGTGTTAATTTACTATCACCCTATCAAGTACTTTAGAAGGTGAGGGTTGGGAACCACACACAAATGACAGCTTAAAAGTCAGCCATCAACATGCCCCAATAAACGTCCAAAAAGCCACCTACAAAAGGCACTATAAATACCATATAGCACACATTCTGCTGAAGAGAAGTTTCCTGAAGATGGCCTCCAGTACAAGCCTGAAAGCTTGGAAGATAAAACCTCTGGTTCTGGTGACTGACCCAGATTTGATCCTGCAACATTATTCTTTCATTTGTGTAAAATTAGTTAATACCAGAACCATTTCTTTTATGGCCACAAATTTGGAATCATCTCTAGAAATCTGATTCCATTTTTAATTGATTAAAAAAAAACTTTCAATATTCTTTCATGTGGTTTAATATATATTTCTTTTCACTATTTTTAATATCTATTATAGCAATAGCGCTTAGACTTATATGCCATCTCACAATGCTTTACAGTCCTCTCTAAGGGGTTTGTAGAATCAGCATATTGCCCCCAAAATCTGGGTCCTTATTTTACCAACCTTGGAAGGATGGAAGGCTGAGTCAACTTTTAGCCAGTGAGAATCGAACTGCTGAACTACTGGCAGCCAGCCGTCAGCAGAAGTATCCTGCAATACTGCATTTTAACCATTGTGCCACCACGACATGGTTATTTTTCAATATTTTCTGTGCTGCTTTTCTTTGGCAAATAATAAAGGATAGATCTGGGATACAATAAAAATAAAGGGAAAATTTTCAAATATAAGCAAATAAAGTGAAGTAAAAGTATTTTATCCTTTGATTTTGGGTATATCTAATTAGAATTTACTCATTAAGAAGATATCCATTGTAAGAAGTAAGTGCCCAGCCTTGAGATGTTTGAATGTTAATTTTAGTCAGCATTTCAAATGGCAAGTGACTAAAAGAATTTTAGTGCAAACTTGTGAAAACCACATAACATATTCTTCTTTCAACTATATTCAAATTATCTAAGATAATCATTTTCATTTATTTCATTTAAACATATTGATAGGACCATTTTCCACCAATGGCATCAGATAATTTCAAATTGCTCATACCAGATGTATGGGTACTATAGTTCTATTCTTCCCACACAAGTTAGGAAAATTATCCCCAGTTGACCTAAAACAAGCACTTATGTTTTAATGTCCTTCCTCTATTGATAAATGTCCTTCCTATCCTTTGCAAAATAATGACTTCTTAAGTAAAGGATACTCCAGTAGAGCAATGTGTTCTGCAAGACTTCAGGATAGTTCAACATTATTATTTTGCAAAAGTTTCATTTTGATTGAATTGATCTTTGTTTTATATTGCATTTTTCCTAGGCATATTAGCCAGCATTCTCTAACATCCAAAACTGAAGTGCTCATTTGTTACATCCTTGCCATATTTCCTACCTCTCTAGGCTTCTTTGTATTATTATTATTATACAAACCTGTTCCTGGATGCTAGATAATGAGAGTATGTTCATGTCTAGGGCTTATTTTTATTGAATTGTGGTGAAAATTGTACCTTCAGGTGGATTTATTATATTTAACTACTTAACAAGGATTTGTTAAAATAAACAGCATAGGAATCAAGATAGCCTTTTATTTGGGATAATTTCACATGAGACCATCAAACTGTTTTCAAAACATTATCATATTTTAGACTTATAACATTAAAATAAGTCTCCTCCTACTTTTTATTCAAGGGATATTTATTCATGCAACATCGAGGATGTTGTTATTGTTACCCCATTGCTATATTTTAATATCCCTCTTTTGAGATTTTTACAATATATATTAGAAGAAGGCAGAAGAAATTTCAAGAAAATAACCTGCTTTATGGCAACATTTTTAGCCATAATTCCACAGCTATTTACCTCCACTTGGCTAAAACTAGCACAGCTTGTGTGAACCCAATCAAAAGGAGTATCTGGATTACAATCTAATGCATGTATCTGTAAATATATGCAGATCATGTACAACATTCTGTATCTGAGGAAAGGAATATCAAGATTTACATAAAGTCAACTAACTATAGGAGGTGGGTCATAAATTTCTATGTTATTTAAAATTGTACCATGCCTTTCTACCCTGGGGCACTCAGGTGGGTATTTATTTAAAATACAGTAAAATAATCTTGATGTTTACAATAAACAGGATTTTCATGACCATAATGCCTCAGCAAGATTGATTGATATGTCAGCATCTGTAGATTCCTGATTTGCATGGAATGTAATCCATTTAACATCTCTTAGGAGAGTTAACAATCTGCTCACTGTTATCATAGCATTTCATTTTTTTTGGAACTCTGCCTTGTTTAACAATTTATATCATTTGTCTCTTTCTGAACCTCATTGAGTAAATTAGAGGTTATAGGATTATGAAGAGAGATGTGGGAGAACTGGATTTCTGTTCTATAAATATACTTCCCTGACAGCAGATTTGGCATACTTGAAAATCTCTGGGAATAAGTCCCATGTATTTGTAAGTTTTTGAGCTGAAATCTGCCTCAAAAATGGGAATTACAGGATTGGACACACAGAGAGAAGCTATTTAGCTTATATTTGAAAAGCTAAACCAAATATATATTTGGATGCTGAAATCTGCCTTGTTTGCTGCAACAATTTTACAAGGTATTTCGTGGACATAATCTCCCAAACCTGCTGTAGTTTGGTGTTTGCAGTTAATAATCTAATCAGTACTGTCACAGATACTTAGTTTAGGTTCACTTGGGCAAATCCACGCAATTTTTTATCCTCAGATACCTTTCAGATATTACCTGAAAAACAGAGTGACTGGTGTACATAGCATTTCCGTGATGTGCAGGCAGTTAAATGGTCCTTCCCGTGCGAGGCTCTCCAGGAAAAATGACATTATTAGATCTTCTATTGTGATTGGGAACATCTGATGCCAATAAAGTCCTGATTTTTATGCTACCAAAGATTGTATGAATAGACTGAAGCAATTTTTATGAGCCAACTGATATTACATTTGCCCAAAAAATATGAATCATTTTCTGAAAAGAATGGTCACATGTGTGAAACCCAGTTGGTTTCAAATTGTCAAGCTGTGCAAGGCTGGCAGATTCAAGAAACACTTAGATTTCTGGAACAATCTTTTTTGCTGGTAGGGTAATGTTACAGAATTTTGAAAGCCTGCCAAAACAGTTCTCCAAATCAACTTGTACCTAGCATAATGAAGGCAGAGCTATTCTGAATCTTTTTTCTTATGTTTCTTCATTTTCCTGGACTAAGGAATCTTTTAGTAATGGTTCTGCTCCCAGGGCCTGCTAGACAGAACTAAATTACAGGGTGTGGGAAATAATAACTGGATACAAATTTTTTTGCTGATAGAACTTCTGGCATCAAGGTTACTAGCTGCTAAGATTAAGAAGGAAAGAACTAGTTTGGAAAAAGCAGAGTTAGTTTAGAAAACTATATTAAAGTTTCCCTCAGATTCCTCAGTGAGAAAAAGATAAATGAAAAGAAAAGCAGGATATAAGATGCCCATGATAGTTACACACTTTACACATTGCTCTGAATTGCTATAGAACAGTGGTCCCCAACCTTTCTGGCTGTGTGGATAGTTAGCATTGACAGCAGCAGTAGTAGTGGGAGGGATGGTTTCATGCACGAACCCACTGCTTGTGTGATCCAGTTCCCAACAGGCTGTAGACTGGTACCAGTCCGTGGACCAGATATTGGGAACTTCTAATATAGAACACTATATATCTATTAACTCTTGGCACTGCATATAATTAAGATAAAAAATGAAGAATGAAGAATAAAATGAATGCTTGAACATAGATTCTTGCTTCATAAAAATACTACAGCAGTATTAATTATAACATGTAAGATGGTGTCAACTGCTTAGTAAAACTTTGTGGAAGAATCAGAGGTTGATGGATTGAATTTATAGAGATTGGATGGGACCCTGAACCTCTCATCAGTAATTATCACCAATGAGAATCAAACTGTAGAGATGTGATCTAAGGGCTTTAACAGTATCTTTGCATACTGATCCTAGACAGTTTCAGAGAGAAAAGTCAATTGTCAGCCTGGAATACTATAATAGGTGGTGGTTTTTAAGAGTGAGAATCTTAATATTAAGTGTCAGCATATTATGAATCCTGGGTCAATCAGGAATAAAAAGATAGGATTATCAGACCTTTACAAAGATATAAAAGCAACATCTAGGAGATTTTTGGTAGGATTAATTAGAGGATTAAGGATTGTTAATTAGAGCACATTTCTGCAAGCCTATTATAGGAATTACAAAATTTGAGCTCTCCAAGAAGTGTGCTCTTGAATGCTGTCCAGCTTTGATCAGAATTTTTCTTTGCTTATGGCGAAAGTTACAATTCCTAGAGATTTTCTCATGACTTGAATATAATTCACTTTTGACCATCAGAAGCTAACTTTATGGAGTGAAAAATATTTAAAGTTCAGTTAATCAATGGGCAACTGATTCTAGAAGTTGGTTCTGGGAAAAAAGTATATTTTCAGAAGATTTCTAATTTCTTGAATATAACTTTCATTTCTGGGCACTAAGGGTTATATGCTGGCACTGTCCATCCTTAACTAGCAGAGTAAAATATAATTTTAAATAGAGTGGACCAATAGGTAACAGATCCTAGAAGTGCAACTAAAAGGCAATACACATAAACAGTCTGCGACTACTCTGTTAAGCTTCCGTAGCAGGAAATTATACCCAAAGATAGAGGCCACCATCCACTTTTGGCAGAAAGACTGTTTGTGATTTAGCAAGTGGTAAAGGAAAAAAAGCTCAATATATATGAGGGCTAACTCTGCAGACCTCTGCAGCTCATCTTAAGTCCCATTCCTTACTGTGCTAAAAATACCATCTTAGGATGTGTCCAAAGGTTTTAGGAGGGTAGGTTATCAGCTTGGCCAATGTACAAATAGCTGGCAAGTATCATCTGACAGAAGGCATCCAAGGGAATCAGCTTTGGGGGACAGGCAGCTTTAAGAATCCAGGAAAAGAATGAGAAGAGGAAAAGTAGAAGGAAGGCCCTACTGTACTCATAAGGCAAGATCAAGCAGCCAGATAAGTAATTATCAGAGAGTTTTTGCTGCCAGGGGAGCAAAGGGTACAGGTGATTTTATTTAAACAGGTAATATGCTTTTTAAATGTAAGATATCTTTATGAACCTAAAGTATGTTGCATGTACTGGGCAGAATGGATTGCTATTCTGAATAAGCCTTCATGCAGGATACTAAGAGACACATCCCATTGAGTTCAATAGTTTAGCATTGTTTACAGTTATTAATGCTCCTGTATAATACTGTTTGTATTTCCTGACAATATAGTTAAAATGTTGAAAATGTTCACAAGTAGAAATCCAACTCCACAAATAAGGGAACTTGCCTCCCCCAAAAACCTTTCCCACCAGGGAAGATTTGGGAGCAGATTTGAAGCTCTGCCTTATAAGATAGGTTTAAGAGCCACTGAAGGAAGTGCTTGCCAACCTGCTAATAAAGAACCAAATCCTAAATAGACATGCTGTATTTCGTTCAATGAATTCTCAGGTCTGTATCTGTAATTCCTGGACAAGGCAGGTGAATGGGTTGTAACAATAAAACTATTTATTTGATTCGCTTCTGTGGTATTAATCACTCAGGTGTCTGTTTTTTATGGATGATATATAGCAGGAAATTGGATTCCCTGGCAATTAAATCAAGTTGACTACATATTAGGAAACAGAAGTTAGAGAACAGTAATCCAGAGTCAAGGACTTCCAGGAAAAAATGGTGGCATAGCCCATGCATTATTGGAGCTAAATACATGGGTTAAATGTGGACAATTGTGCACTGGTAGAATGTTATCTAGATTGAATTTTTGTGGTTGATGATGTTGTTATATATTAATCAATTGTTTTAATATTCTAGTTAAATATATTTTATTTGTTTATGTTGTTTTTTTAATATTATGTGTATAATAATATTAAACATTGGGAATCTCAACAAATTTACCAGTTGGTATACAAACAGAATGAATGAATAACCCAGAAGAAGATACAATCAGAATATAAGATGTATTTAAGCAACTTGACCTATGTAAAAGAGACCTTGAGGCCTAGAGGAAAAGAAACAGAGCCTATGAAAAAAGATAGATGAATTTCAGCACAAGCTATCAAAATAGCCAAAGAAACACAGAGAATTAAAGCCTTGGGGAAGGAGAACATCTGACAATGGAATGCAAATATCCTGCATCAAATGAGAAGAAATGATAAATCAATTGAGAATATGAACATGTAAAGGAAATAACAAGAAAAAGAAAACCACAAATGGCATTTACCAAGATTAGAGAAATCGTAGAAACAGGTACAGCTACGGTGGAATATCCAAACATGGAGGAGACCTAATAAAAACAAACATTTAAAAATTATTGTCAAATACTTGTCATATGGAATAGACTAACAAGAACACTGGGAGGAAGAAAAAGCATTTATAAAGACTCTGTTAGAAAATAATGTCCTTCAGGTAAAATGCCAGCTATCAGATAGAAAAGAGTTAAGGTGAAATGTCCATTGAACTATACAAAGCCGCAGGAGGAGAGGTAACTAAAGTGCCCACAGGTTTACATCAACAAATATATTAAAGAATATGTGGCTTAGAGGTTGGAAAAGACTGGTGTTGAAACTTAAACTGAAGAGTGAGATGCAAGAGAATTCCAAATTACAGTATAAAACCATTGCATCAATCCCTCATGCCGACAAAGTTTTACTTAAGATGTTATGAAAAGCCTTACAGCTCTATATGGCGAGGGAAATGCTAAATGAAAAGACAGATTTCAAAAAAAGGTAGTCAGGTAGAAGATAAGATAATAGCATAAAACAGGTAATAGAGAGAACAACAAAGTGTGAGTTTTGCCTTTGGTTTATTGACTGCAGCAAAGCCTTTGATTATGTAGATCATAAAAGAATGTGAAACATACAAAGGTGAATGAGTATAACTGAATTAACCTTCTATAAAACCAAAGATAGCATAAGAACTTAAAAAGGAGAAACAATAGTGCAGAATAGGAAAGGGAGTAAGACAAGCATGCATATTATCCATATAACTACAGCAAATTTATTACAATAATTGCAAGTTTGAAAAAGACAACAAATGAAATCAAAATAGAAGATTGGAAAGCTGACTTGAGATAAACAGACAAAACCACTTTGTTAGTCAAAAGATAATGAAATCTTAGGAGAACTCATAAATATCAAAAGAAAAAGTAAAAAAAAAAACAAGTTAACATTAAATATCAAAAGGACAATGGTAAAAATAGCATGTTTACCATTGCATGTTTCTTTATTGAAAAAGAAGTAAAGATGATAGAAAAAAAAAAGATAATTATATACAGAGTGCTGGAGCAAACAAAGGAGGTAATCTTGAAAAGGAAGGCAATGATAACAAAGGATAAGGATACTTTTATGACAACAATGATGAAAACCATATGGTCTTTCCTGTGGCAAGACTTGGGCATTGAATAAAAGTGACATGAAAAACATAGACATTTTTAATGCTAGTACAGTTAATTTGCTGTAATGCTTAGGGCCGTGATGGCGAACCTATGGCACTTCCAGTACATATAGGTTGAAGAGTCAGTCTGCCACTTGAAAACCAGTATTGCCATTAATTGAAAGTGGCTGAGTATATAGAGGTGCCCAAGTATGGATCAATCACCATTTCTATAATGTTGTAAATGGCATACAATCAGATATATAGGACAAATGTATAAGGGATGCTGATCTGTCAGACTGCTGGCTAAGATTGCTGACAAAGAGATGAACTTGCAGGAGGTTAGTTCTGAGATTCTTTTGCTCAGCAGGCTCAAGTGCATATTCTATATTGCACTTTTTTCCTTCAAATTGCTGGCTAGACAGCTGCCTGTGCCTCTAAGGAGCAGTGAGTGAGAAATTACTGTAACATTTTAGGCCAAGATAAACTCAGACTGCAGGGTTACAGGCAAATGAGAATCAACAGAGGGAAAAATATTTATATAGAGTCATGCCACTCCACCCCCCCCCCACACACACACACATACACACAATATTTTTTCCTGATTTTCCTATTTTGCCTTCCAATAATTTTTTTAGATTAAATATTTGGAACTATGTAACCTAAACCATCAATTTCACCCCCTCTTGGAAAAATGTAACTCTAAGTTTATGTATCCCTCTGCTGTCATTACTTACAAATGCTAACCAATTGTTTTGCTGTGTGTTAAATTTCATCTGGCCCTCTACTAATCATGAAAAATAATATTATTGCTTTAACTAATATATCCTGAAAACAATAGTAAGTAATAGTCACAGAGAAAATACCGATACTATTCAAACCTTTAAAAAAGAAATCAAATCTGTTTCTCAAGAGGGTGAAATCCTGACTCTATTATATTCAATATTGGGTATATTACCTTTTGAAAAATGTTTTTATAGCTGTTACCATAATATTGTTCAAAGGCTGTCATAAAATTCAACTGTGTTTAAGGTTAAACTATTCATCATTGAAACAAGAATTGTACCATGTTTTGTAACATTACTTGTGAATAAGTCATAATTTTAATCAACTACTGTTTATCAATTAGAGACTTAACTTTATCTTATAAATCACAGTTGATAGAAAAAATAATAATTGCACAACAAGGAAACTTCAAACATGATACATAATATTCCAAAGAATAAATGAAACAAAGAGCAATGGGATATTCCGAAAAACAAAGTACCCAAACCACAATCACAAATAATATTCAGGAAAAGAAATAATGAGAAAAGATTTTAGAAGCCTGTACGGCTGAAACTACCATCAAAATTAAAAGCCTAAAGGAAATGGATGGGAAATGAAAACAGGGGCTTATATCCAAAGAGAACAATCTGAGATCTGTAGAGATGACATCAGAACAGCTAAAATTCATAATGAGACTTGTGAATAATGCAGAACAGAACAAGGAGGATTTGGGTAGGAGTACAGTAAAAGCAAAATAAATGTCAAAGTGGTATTGGGCTATTGTACAGAAAATAAGTGTGTGTAGTAAAAGTAAAAAGGAAGGACGTGCAATTCCTTAAAAACTTCTTTTAATCTTTCTTCAAGATACCTTCCTGGCATAATTGAAAAAAAATTGACAAGGTCTTTTATGTCATATTTTGGTGTGTATTTTTTTAACTTTATTGATTAGCCCTTGGGCCATATCAAAGTGCAGAGTTCCAGACACAAATTGTTACTAAAATATGATAAAAACAATTAAAATGGAATTGGATAAAATACAGTTTAAAATGAAATTGGAATAAAATACAATAATGTATAAATAAATAAAATATGATAAAATTATTTCTCGGTGTCATCCCTACAATCTACCCCATCAATCCTACATATGCTGATCTCAACCAAACCATTTTGCTTAATGTTATTTATGTAAGCAGGAGACCATACACCATTTCTGACAGATGGTAGTCCAGTCTCTTCTTGAAAGCTTCTAGTGATGAAGCTCCCACTTCTGAAGGCAAGCTGTTCCATTGGTTGATTGCTTTAGAGGAGAGGACAGAAATCCAAATAACAAAATCATCATTCCTATTGCCTTTTCAATGCAAATGCAAACAAATAAATGAATATGTTTATTAATAGTCACTAACCAATATTACATACAGTTGTGTTCCGGGATTATAGAATTATAGATTATAGAACAGATCAAAAACCATTAAAAGTTATTCTAAACAAATTGGAAAAAATAAAATAGAGCAAGTATTTGAATTCCAAAAATGCCCGTAATTTCAGACATCATAACTAAACTATAAAACTAAACTATAAAATTAGGCACATTTTTTTAAAAAATAGATCTACTAAATTACTCAGTCAAATCCATATTTTCCTAAGTCCACAGGACTAATAAGTGAGACCTGGAAAAGTCACTGTTTTTAAAAGAGATACTAAGTGTACTATGTGTATATCCCTGAATTCTCCAAAGTTGATATAAATTTGTCCCTACCATTTTATACATCCTGTGATTCTATGCATCTGCTCATTTTCATTTTCTAATGTCACTTTCAACAATTTGGCATAGTTTGATTGAGACACTGTGAGTTCTAGTCTTGCCCTAAGTACAAAGCCAAGATGAACCTTGGTCCAGTTCCTCTTCTTAACCTTAAGAAACAGGTAATGACAAGCCACTTCTTAAATCTTGCCACAAAACCCCTACAAAGTTGTCCAGATAGTCATCAGGAGTGAACAGAAGTTTGAAGGCACCAAAAATCCCAAATCAAAACAAAAAAATACTCCACCTCCTTAGGCATGGGTTGGCAAACTAGTCACGTATAGCTACCACTCGACAGTATATAGAAAAATCCATACTTCCAATATTTCTGAGTGTTATATATAATTTTGTGATGACAGGTACACATAAGCCAGCTGGCAAAAACTAGGCCAGCACTTGAATGCTTTCTTTCATAGACGACTCTCCTTACTGAGATGGCTTGCAGTTGGCTATTATTATGGCAACAGTACTTTGCTGCTGTCTAAATCAGCTTGCCCTATTCTGCAGTTATCACATGCCTCCTTTCACTCCTCAAATGAAAGATGACAGTGCTATTCAGGCATCACACCAAATTATTGTTCTGACATTGCTTGGGTTTCTAAATGTTCAATTAGTTGTTTCTCTGCTTCCCTTCTCCATGTTCTCAGCATTTAGCTCCCTAAGTGCAAACAAGTTATCTTGTCTTTTCGTGTTCTAACAGCTGGCCATAACTGCTGTGTTTCAATTGTACTGTGCAGCTGACTATGAAGATTTTAAACATAGTAATGCAGTTCAGATTTACACTTGCACATAAAAAAAAAATCTAACTCTCTCTTTGAACCACTTCATTTCCTATTCAGAGGTATTTTTTTTAAAAGCGGTGGACAACAGAATTAACCAATATTGTGAAAAATAGATTAGGCAAATTCTGTCTGCCATGTGATCTAAAGAAATGCTTAAAGGTGGGAGGCATGGGAGGAGGAAAGAAGGAAGGAAGGGGACAGAAAGAGGTGAGGAAGAAAAAGGCAAGAAAAGCTTAGATAAAGGCAAGTACAGTTCTACTTTAGACATTATGAAAAAATTGGAAGGCAAAGGCAGGTCAGATGAGATCTATATCTACCTGTCTTCTCTTTCATACACATTCATACATATCTATCTTATCTGCTTGGTTGGTCATCTAAGATGAATGTCTGCATTCAGTCAGTGTCTTGTTGTTGTACTGTAATATAATCATATTGTTTATATCCTCTTTGAAATTAGTTTTCATTGTGAACACATTTGATCTGACCTTAATAGACTTCATTTAGTCATTTACTGCAAGAATTACTATTATAGTCATAATTTGCAAATATGAGTCAGAAGTAGAAATACAGAAATTTGCATTAGGCAATCCAATAAGCTCATGACTAAGCTAAGATCAGAAGTGAAAATTCTTCAGCTCATGTTTCATATCTCAAATCAGTACAATGGAAAATAATCATTTTGTATTAAGCCTAAAATGAACAGTGAATCTTTACTAGGTGCAAAAGTGAATGTGATTTTGGACTTTAGAATTCAGAGTAATTTTCAAACTCTCTACTTTTTTCTTTTCATAAGTAAAAGATGAACCATCGTCAATTAAAATATCCAAAGGCTTTCAAATATAAATTCCCATTTCTGCTGGAGCAAATACTAGGTTTTAACCAATTCATCAATCCAAAACACTACAAAGATCCAATCAATAATTGGAATTCTGAAGAATTATTTTATGGTTGTTGTGTAAGCAAAATTAACCTTGTTATATGACTCCAAGGACTCAGTTAATGCGATCAGCATTTAATTAATTAAAAAGTTAAATTAATAGATGTGCAAAGTAACCCAAAGTTCTTATTAGAGCTTTCCAAAGTCAAGGTTCTCCAACAAACCCTAACCAGAATCATCTTCAAACTGAATGACTTCCAAGTTTCAGTTCCATGATTTCTAACAATTGGGAATTCAAATCCCAATTGAGGGTGCCTAAACTGGATAAAAATGTATTAAATTGGCTACATGATTTTTCATGTTAAAACACATCATCTTCTATGGATACAGAAATATCCAAAGGATCCTTTCTATATTTGTATTCTGGATTAATTCAGTAATATATTGATTTTTTAAAAAATGTAGGAAGTTGGGATGACTCAAAACAAAGCACACAAATATATTTTACAGGAAATAAATTCAGTAATCTCACATAGCATATCCCTCCTTGGTCTGGAGATCTCATAAGTGCATAAAAATGGACAGAGCTTTGATTACATCCTCCATGTTTTAAATAACTCCTTCTTTCCAACCCTCTATTCAGAAATATGAAATCATTACAACATTATATGCTAACCAGCTACATAATATGAATTTGGTTTGCTCTGTATCAGAACTTGACATTTTCAGTGAAGTACAAGTATAGTAAGATTCAATTTGTGGTCGGTGCATTTCTGCTGTAATTATTTAAAACAGACTTGGTAATTCTTCTTTATTTGCTCTTTCCTTTTATTAGAAAACCAATTTATGGCTTCTCATTTGGACTACAGCATTTAATTTTGCATTCAGCCAATTACTGTGGGTATGGATTTTGTTTTGTTTATGGATCACAACACTCAAGCAGTTATTTTCATAAATATATGGTGCCTTTATGGCAGCCAGCAGAGTCAAATGAACTATGCTTCTTTCTAGCAATTTTAGTCCATTTTTCGCCTCTCTTTTACACCACTAGCAATTTTCCCTGAGAGCTGTGTATAGTTTGTGAAACCATGAGAAGCTGAGAAAATGTTCTGCTGGCTGGTTCATTCCCTCAGGAAACACCACTTGAATGTCAAAAGAACCACAAAGTAGAAATTATTCTTACTTTCATAAACCAAGGATTTAAACACAGTGTGTGGTATGTATTACTGCTCTGCTGCAAGGCAATATAAAGAGCACTGCTTTATCTTCATGCCTCAAACCTGGCAACCTCTGTGAGTGCACATTCAGGATTAAAAAAAAAATAAACATTTTTTACTGCAAGAATAGCAAACAGGAAACTGGATTTGGGACAAAACAAGCAAGAGAAAGAACCATTCCAGTGCAGAGCCATGGTATCATGATTTGGTTTCATGAAACAAAATGGAGAATTTCTTCAACACTCTTTTGGGAATTGATTTGAGACAAATATATTTAAAAAGCCATCATTTGGTGAATGGAGAACCATTACCTACTTTCTCCAGTTAATGTTTCAGATGCCATGAGTGCTTAAGCCTGGTTATATTAAGTAGGCAGCAGTAAGCATGACTTAGACTCTGTAGAGTTTGGGATGTAGTGTTCTGTATTGCCAAAACTTAGCATGTGTTCTGCTAAGGTTTGTTTCATTCTGTACTATTTTTTTCAGCAATTTCCTGGAGGCTTACTGATGATGTGATGATGATGATGTGATGATGATGATGATGATGATGATGATGATGATGATGATGATGATAATGAGGATATCCATTCAATCATATCCAACTCTACGACTAATTGTGTAGAATTAATTTAATACTGTGCATGTCTGGATCTGTGGAGTTCTTGGTGAGAGCCCAGAGAGCACCAAGGACTCAATTGTCCAAGCCGGAGCTATAGATATTTGCTTCTTTTGGAATGTCTGTCTCTGTTTTGGGTTAATTAAACACCTTAGGGATAACCCAACTACTGTAATTGTGTGTTCATATAACATGCTATCTCCCCAATGAACCAATTAAATGTAGGCATACCATGGGAACAGGGTTTAGTTATACACTAAGAGAATATGTGCACAAGATCTAAGAAGACACATGTATATGTTGAATACGTAGCTGGATAAATGAGATATAAAAATGTTAGTGAGGGAAATCAATGCATATGTCCCCAGTAGCTAAGGTAAAGGAGTGGTCTGCTCCATCTACAATATTTCAGCAAAACTACTGATAATTATCTAATAAAAAAACTACAACTGTAATTAAAATAAGTACAGTAGATGGTACTAATGGCCTCTCCATAAATGTAGTATTTAAGAGTCTACTCTTTTGGAACATAGGATATATTTTGTTGTGATCCAGTGACTCAATAATTACAAACACTTATGTAAAACATGGCAAAATCTTCAGCCAACAAGGTTCTTCCCAAGGATCTTTTTTTTTCTTTAAGCGGTACAAGGAAAAATCTTATTTACAATCAGCAGCTGTTCAGAAATAAAAAGTTTCCCTTGCTCTCCAATTAGGATAATTCTGGCTGTTTTAATTGCTATAAAGGGACTCCATTGGGAAATAAAGGGCTAGTCCTTCCCATTCCATGCTGGGTTTTCCCACCTTCCTTCGGGATTGCCTCCACATCTGAGAAGAATTGTTTATAAGGCTGCTTTTTGGTAGCTTTCCATTTCCACCAGCTTCTCAAAATATTGCTTTCTACACTGCAGGCAAGTATAAAAATATTCTCCATTAATATGAAAGGAAGCTGTTTTAAAAATCTAATTTTAATGCAACACTGTTTCTTGTAGTGAATTGGGATGAATGCCATCTCATGAGTTTCAAACCACAAAAAGTTAAAAGAAAGTTTACCTCACATCTTCATGTTAACATATCATTTCAGTTTCATTAGCGGGCCGATTAGTGGGCTCATAAAAATCAAACTCTGAGCATCCATTCAACCATTCTTCTAAAGTAAGTCTTTATAATGTGAATCAACAGCCTTATTTTGCCTTGTCTTCGTCATTCAGGAGAAATCTAGAAGCATCTTTTTCTAATACTGGTTCAGGAAGCACAGATGGATATCCATGAAACATACTGTATAGCATCACTGCTGAATAGGGTCACCTTAGGAATTGTGAGATGATGCAGTAGGGATTTTGGTGAAGGATTGATGCATCCTGATGAATGATGCATGATATCTTATACCTCCCTTTGGAATATCATTCCCACTCTGTGATGCTTTTAATGGTAACAAAAAAGAAAAACAGGCTTAATGTATGTTACAATTCGTTGTTAGCCATGGTTTAGTTCTCAGGCCATATTTGTAATTTTGCTTTAATGTATGCCTAGCAACTTGAGGCCTTTTTAGAGTCCTTTTCATGGAACTATTTTTTGAGTGAATTATTTCTATGAAAATAATTAAGTGTTTCTTCAATTGTTTGAAAAAAGGAAAGATTTAAGAAATCCAGAACAAGACTTAAGAAAGAGCTAAGAAACTTTTTATTTTCTTTCTACTTCCAAAAATTCTTAGGAGCTACAACATGGAAAACTCCCAATTATTTCATGTCTTATTTATACCACATTTTTAACCTGCCTTTATTATGTCTATAAATAACTTTACATCTTTTAGCATTTCTTTAATTTTGAACTAACAAAAATTAGGCCAGTCGTTAGTTATTATTCAGTTTTACATAATGTGATATGTAGGTCAATGCACAGAAAAGGGAAAAACTGTCCTGGCTATATTTTCTCCTCTCCTGGTGAGAAGGAAGGAGAGGGGAGGAGATATTGACTTACAGACTGGCAAAAATGAAAAGGGGTCGAAGGAAATGGGACTCCCCTCACTGATCAAGATGGCTTTCTACAATGCTGTAGAAAGCTCATCAAGCAGTTTGACAGCATGCAAGCCTTACATCTCCAGAGGCATCTGGGACTTCTGGTGTTTTAAAAAAGAAACATGGAGGCTCCTGAGGCTTCAGAAATGGAATCAGAAATAGTTCTATAGGTTAGATCGAATTCTCCAGCCAAGGTGCTGACTAGGAATTCTGGGAGTTAAGTCTACACATTAAAATGTTGCTGAGATTGAGAATCCCTGATTCCGAAGTCATCCTTTCCAGAACAGTTAAATTGCTTTGGACTGTAGTTTAAGAAATGTGTAAGCAGTTTCTTTTATAGCAGTTATAGTCAGGGGTGGGATCCGACCGGTGTAACTACCAGTTCGGTGATTTATGTTTTGTGGTGATTTACGCGTGTGAAACATCATCAGGTTGCTGCCTGGACAGCTCAGCAGCGCTGCACGTGGGTGCACGGCATTTGAAAAAGCACTTTTTCCTGCTTTTTCAACCGCAGCTGTGCCACGCAGAGCAGCTGAGGTTGAAAAATCAGGAAATAAAGGTTAGGTAAGAGCCTGGGCGTGCGGGTGGACCAAAACAGCAGCAGACACAGAACTGGTTCTGTGTCTGCTGCTCTTCAGAGCTACTGGTTCTACAGAGCCGGACAGAACCAATAGAATCCCACCCCTGGTTATAGCTGACAGTAATCCATGGTGAAGGCATCCCTAATCCACATTTGTATTGCACAACAATAATTTATATTGATTTTTACACAGAATTTCCATCTAGTGAATTTGGCAAAAATACTAAAGATTTTTTGTTAATTTTCCTTTGCCAAGGAAGCAGACTAGCAAGTGGCTGAAATGTGGAACTCATTAGTGGAAAGAAAATGTGGGTTTTAATTCTGAACTGATAATAAAATTACCACAGATCACAGGAAATCAGATGAGATGCAAGGCAATGATGAAGACTTCCTTGCTTGCAATTTAGAGTTCCACCTAGCCATCACAATGATTAATGATCATCTTGTATCAGTGATATACAGCATCATGTCTGGGCGTTGTTTTAAAAGACTAGTGTGGAAGATCTCTATATTTGTTTTTCAAAAAAGTTAAAAGCAAACTATTGTGCAAAGTCTGATCTAATGGGATAAACAGCATTCAGAGAGAGATATTAGTTATCTCCCTCACATGCTATTTTCTCTTATTAAACTGTACCTTCTGCTATCCCCTATCATGTGGGAATACACACAGAGAGAGATTCAGTATCTCTGTATGCTGCAGGACAAAAAGTAGCAGCTTTAGGAGCTAGAGAAGATGAGAGAGGAGAAAGGAGTAAATAAACCTTTGAAGCTGTTTTGATCAAAATTACAACACCAGAAGTTGCATCAACATCATTTTATAAATGCCAGATTGAAGGGAGAGCTCAAATTTTATTGGCCCCCTGGAAGAGTCAAACAATGTTAAACACTGCCCAGTATCCACACACAGTCCCTCTGTGATGGAGATGAGCAGTTTAAAAATGTGTTAAATAAAAACTAGCTAAACAAACTGAACTGCAGAATTAATTCTAAGACTGACTTGCACACTATATGACTTTACTATGAGTTAAGTTAAACTGGGAAAATCCCTTGTTGAATATTTGATCAGCTAACTGCATGTGGCTGTGTGACTCTTAAGAAGCACCTGCTATTTTTGTTCCTTTTGTTCCTTGTTTGTGTGATATATACTTCTAATAGCTTCAGAATGTTGCTCTTTGACCTCTTGTGTTTATGTTTATGTTTTAAAAAATAAGTCTACTTTGAAACTGTAGTAGGGATTCTAAATCTGAATTTCTGTCCTAGGCTGAAATCAGGTGAAACGTGCTGTTTAAAGCAGATAATGTGTAGGACTTTATATATCAGGACATTGTTGATAGATTTGATTTAAGTTATGATGTATTGACCAGCAATATGAAACTTAGGAATTAGGTTATATGAGTAAGAGATTTGTTTAAAATAAACAATCATATCTTGTCAAATAATATCTCAAAGAGAAATTGTTACATTTGCAACCATATGTTCTCTTTAATTAGAAAAACTGGGGATTGTATCTGGAATGATTTAAACTAAGCACAGTTGAAGAAAATGGAGTGGTAAAGCAGAATAATTTACTGAACATCACACATCTAAGGAGGTGGAGCCAGAATAAAAGATTTATGAGGAAATCTAAATTCAATTACAATGAAATTAAACAAATGCCTTTAACATGATTATTCCCCAATCTATTTATTAATTTTTCCCTTCTGTGAAATTGAACATTGCACTTTGTCAGCATCTTTTGGAAAAACGTTGAAGAGCTGTACTTTGTACTTTGTGTTTTGAGGCAATAGGATAAACTTAGGAATGTAACATTTTTTCACAATAGTTTCTGCTTGGAGTGAATTTGTGTGCTTCACTTCTAGGCATCCATCGGGAGATTTAACACCATGATCCAGTGAATTTGATTTTTTCCTTTTAAAAAAAATAGAGCCACTGTTATTATTTATGTAACATACCAGGAATCTTTTACAGTAAAAAAAAAAAACTGACTATTTTTTCTGTAGCACTTCTAGGAAGGAACATGTGATGTTCACTGCTAAGATGAAATATGCACTGCAAAATTCATGACTATACCATTTGACACTTGTGTCCTGATCTTAGAAGTCCATTAATCACAGAGTTTGTGGTTGATATCATGACATACCTTTCATTACTGATTCCCTTTTGCCAACTTCAGATGCCCCTGCAAATACAGTACTATAGCCAGACAAGGGACAGCAATGGGAATGGCACCCTTTATGCTGTTGTGCAATTTTATAGAAAAATAATTGCAATGTAAAATCTCTGGAATGTATATCTGTACAAAAAAAGGTATAATCCTTCCCCCCCCTAATTGGTTAGCAAAATTTTTTCCAAATTTTTCAGCAAAATACAGAGGAAAGGAAAACACTCCATATGGAAAATCTGTTCCCAAAGCAGGCAAATAAATAGACGTTAGCTCTACCTTATTCTTTGCTTCCATGTAATTAATATTATTAAAAATTTGTATTTTTGTTTGTTTTCTATAGCTTCTGAGTAAATAATTGGTTTTTCTTAGACTAGCATCAGTATTATTTGTCCAAGAGTCCTAAAGGTAATTAAGACAAAACAGGTAAAAATCAAAACTTAGAACAAATAAGATGGATAGACTCAGGGGTGGGATTCAAATTTTTTAACAACCGGTTCTGTGGGCGTGGCTTATTTGGTGGGTGTGGCTTGTTGGTCATGTGACTCGGTGGGCGTGGCCAACTCAACATCACTCACATCGAGGCACGCATCTCCTCGCCTGGCCTCTCGTGACTGTGGGGATGCTGCAACAGTCGTAAGTGTGAAAAAGGGTCATAGGTCACTTTTTTCAGTGCCATTGTAACTTTGAATGGTCACTCCACACAAGCAAAGTACCAGCAAAGGAGGGAAAAAAAAACCTCCAGAGAAGTTCCAGAGACAGGAAGTCTAGTCCTGCCAAGAATGTAACAAGGGTTAACGGAGAGGCAGTTTCTGTAAGCAACATCAGAATGTTTCCTTCCTGCCTTCCTTACAGGATTAGGCCAGTAATTTCTTCTAACAACCAGTTCTCTGAACTTCTCAGAATGTTAACAACCGGTTCTAGTGAATAGGTGCGAACTGATAGAATCCCACCCCCTGGATAGACTTGTGTTGTTTATGGTTATTTAAGCAAAACTAATGTTCAGTATATTCATCAAAATTTTACTGAACAGTTCAGCATTAATTTGACCATTCACTGTTGCTAAGCCTGATCAGCCAATTAAGATCATCTTGAAATAATGAGTTTACATAAGCTGAATTGTAAGCATTCTGTTTCAATATTATCTTATGTTCAGCTAAAGTTTCTAATTTCCCAAGCTGCTTTGAACACCAGCTGGGGTTTCAGGTTGTTTTTTGTTTTGTTTTGTTTTTTCTCAACTAGAGGAAATCCAGTAGTTGAAATATATTTTCCATCACTGCTTTCTCTGGTGAGAAAACTCTTCTCCATGAGGATTAGCTGGTCTATATTTGTGACTCTTATACTGCAGTCCTACATCTATCTGTTCAGAAGAGGAGCTATTGTGCTGTAAATCATAAATTATGCTAATAAAATAACTGAAAGAAACAAATGGATAAAGTACATGCTTTTCACTTAAAACAGTCATCCGCTATCTGAGATTCAGGATATTTATATAGGCATACATACTGGTACCTCTCAGCAATTATAAGTAGAATATTATCCTTTAACCATGAATATGAAATTCTTCTTTGAAATAAAAAAATAAATAAGGGCTTCTGTGAAGGATGTGTCTCAAAAGGTAGAAACTATGACCATATGATGGAAGTTCTACCTATTATAAATGTGCAAATTCTCTTTCATCAAATGATATGAAAACAGGAGAAAGAAAAAATCCTGGAGAATTTCCTCTAATTTTCTCTACCTGATGACCATCTGGAGGGTTAATCTCTATATTCTTTTCCAGTCCCACAGACATAGAGACAGATTATTTTCTATAAGAGTGGTAAATAAATAATTTATTTATTATTTTGTTGAGGGGTTGTTGAAGGAAAAGCCATTAAAATAAAGAGTACAAATTAAGTATCTTGTTTAGTAATATTTTTTAAAAAAAACTAAATAACACAATAAAAATAATTTTGGTATTGTATTTATTTTTTAAAAAATCAAAGACTTAACAGCCTTACATTTTTTTTTCCCCTGATACTTTCAAGACAATTCGTTTAGAAGTATAGGAAATATTTTTCTAACGTGAAAGTGACCTTTCTAATTTTCTACATTCACAGAGGATCTCTTTCGCAGCATGTAACTCAGAGCTATGAAATTTTACATAATGCAAGTGACACTTTTTGATACATTTCCCCCCTCTTCTTGCTCTTTCTTGTGAATAGCAGATGTTGCATATGTGCCTGTTTCCATAGAAACAGTCAATTCTGGACTTTGAAAAGGAGGTGAAGGGTGGAGTAGAGAATCGTAGAGTACTTTGGGAACAAGTGCATGAGTAATAAGGTTAAAACAATTATTCATGGAAAGCTTGTTAAATATAAAACAAAATTAAAGACTGGGATAATTGAAAGTGGTCATCGGAAACAGAAATATCTGATTTGGTATGGATTGCAGGATAAATTTGTTAATGATGTTGCTCTGGTATCTTGAGAAATTTGTGTTTCCTTAAATGCTGGTTTTCTTTTCCTGGAATAAGGGGTGGGGGTGGGGAATCACAATTTAAGATTCTGCCTGCTTTTGCTTATTTAAGTAAAGCCTGTCAGTAGCAAGCTTTAATGAGCATGATAACAGCAGTGTAAAACCTGGCTTTGTTGCACATAGAATGTATGAGTAACATACATTATAACAACTAAGATGGCATAAACTCAATGGATGGCTCTGCGATCAAACAGCAGCAGTGCTTTAAAAAGGAAAGTGTTGTATTCTGTGAAAGCCAAAGGGAAAAAAAATGTCAAAGCTGTGACCTCTTTGTTGAATCATCCGGCTGGTGAAAGACTGAATCACAATGTCTGGTGGAACTGTTGGCTTGACGTTTCTCAGCAGAATCAATGTTAATGGGGAAAAGCAAAAAAAAAAAAACAGAGTGCCACTTCCAAAAGGAAAATAATGGTGGGAAAAGCAGAGGACCAGTGGCTTAGTGTGGAAAATACAAAACCGTTCACTTTCAGTGGAATGTTGTCTGTTTAGCTTGGAGATTTTCAGAAAAAAAGCTAAGATATTCCCAGCCCACAAACCGCCCTTATCACACATAATTCAAAGTAATTGGATGAGAAAAATAAAATGGTAGTTGTGTGGAAGGTGCATGCATCTTTATTTTTAAAAAAACATTCTTAACTTTTTTATTAAGAATTTTAATTACATTAGTAAAAGCTAATGCAATTAAACTTATAGAAAACCAAGAGGGTAAAAGAAAGATTCAAAAGTACAGACAAAAAGAAAAAGAAGAAAAAAACATCACTTCACTTCACAACACAACAAACATAACAGAAAAATAAAAGAAATACATAATGAAATGACTTCCAACTTTTATCACTCAAGTATAAACAAATTTAATAATCACCTTCTATAAGATTGCACACAGGTATCTTGTCATCCTATATCACATCCCTTATCTATAAACTAATCCATAAAACAGCAATTTTTCAATCCTGGTGTCAGCAAAATGTTCATGAGGGGTTTGCAAATATTTGCAAACAATGTTATATTTTGAATTTGATCAAATAAACCAACTTTATATTACTTCCTTTTATTTCTAATAGTCTTTTATTTAATCAAATGTTGTTATAGGATTTGATTTCTTTTCCATTCCTTTTTATTCTATCATATAGATTTCTTTAGGTTTTTAACAAGCTTCTTTTGTAGAGCCAATAAAAACATTTTCAAAGCCATTCTTTCAGTTTATCATTTGTATTTACCTTTTGATTTTAAAAATTCAGTTGGTTTCCTTTGTAGGTCCATTATAGCCTTCTTTTCCAAAGCATTATCTTGGATTTGTGTTTGTAATTCTATATTCCCATCTTGTCAAATAATTTTTTTTCACAACTCTCATTCCTTCATTAACATCTTTTAGACATAGTCTATCCATAGAAGCAAACAACAGTACTGACAATACTGATATTGTAGTGACTAATTTCTGTTAGGAATATAAGTCACCTAACAGGTATTTGGGTTAGAAATATATAAACCAGGATAAACATTTTCGTACTATGTCTTTAAGAAAATGCAAAACTGTAATTAGGTGTGGTTTCTCAAACGGCCATAAGATGGAGCCAGAAACCTGGGTTGTTTAGTCTGAGTCTCAGAAGAGAGTGTAAGTGTATCTCTGTTTCCTTCTGTTGGAAAGTATTGCCGTTGCTCCATTTCTTCTAATTGACTGATATTACTGGATTTAATGTGAGTCTGATACTGAACTGTTTTTGACACTGGAATTTGATATTTGGATTAACCCTGGATGAAAACTGACTGATTTTACCTGTGAATGACTTTGGACTGCTTATTTTGAACTTTGCTTAAACCTTTCTGGAAGTAAAAACCTACATTTACTGTACAGTGTATCTGTGTTCTGTATGTGTATTATTCAAACACTACTCTCAAATATCTCTCCCTGTAGGCGCTCATTCTCCTAACGGGGAATTACCTCAACACTGGTTATGGGCCCAGGCCATACCAGGCTCAGATAACTGAGAGTTAATGTGAATACACAGTACTGTATACAGACAGCTGTTTACTGTTTAATTGTGGTTTACTATCCTGGTAAAGATGGCACAAGTCACTTCAACATGTCTATCACTGATAACCCAGTTGGATGGAACAAACTATGTTTCCTGGTCTATGAAATGCATTCTACTTCTGTGTAGAGAAGGTTTATGCAATGTAGTTCAAGACCCACCAGATGTAAATGCTTGGGATCCAGAATATGAGGATGATGCCAAGAAGCTTGCTGACTTTAAACAGAACAACGAACGAGCTCTTTGTATAATTGGACTAACACTGAGTGACCAGCAGCTAGTCCATATTCGTGGAGAAGAGTCTGCTGGTAGGTGTTGGGAGAATTTGAAGAGGATTTATGTTCGTGACAGTGTAGGTGCACACATACATCTTACACATAAACTGTTTAGAGCACGTCTTCTGAAAGGTGGAGATATGTTAGCTCATTTAAATTTCATGAAAAGAACTTTTCAAGAGCTACATGAAAAAGAACTGATATTTTCAGAGCTGCATCAAGTTTACATCATTCTTTCCTATTGGATGAAACTTATGATGATTATGTATCTTCACTGGAAGTACTGCCCAGAGATAAACTGACATTGACTGAAATAACTGGAAGATTGTTAGAAGAAGCAAGAAGACGGCTGGATAGGGACCAACTGAGAAAGGAACAACTACAAGAAGAGGATTTATTTTCAACTTCCTATAATGTTAGGAAATGTTTTTCTTGTGGGGCTAGGGGACATACAGCTAAATTCTGTAAGAAAGGAAAACAACAGAATACTAGTAAACACCAGAAGGCTAAGAAGAATGTTAGTTTAGCTATGTCTAGCAATTCAACTGTAAATCATGATTTGTGGGTTGTTGATAGTGGAGCATCACAATGCATTACTAAGGATAGAAAAAGGTTTGTAAAGATGTCCACGAGTATACAACATGTATCATTGGCAAATAGATGGAAGATTAAAGCATCAGGTGAAGGTACTGCATGTTGTTCTTGTATAAACGAACATTTAACTATGTTATATGTACCTAAACTGAAATTTAATTTGTTATCAGTAAGGGCTTTAGTTAATCTTGGTTATTTAATAACCTTTAGGGGAGATAACTGTATAATAGAGAAAGAGGGTAAAAGTGTTACTGCTACTTTAAAGAATGATTTATATGTAATACATGATGATCAGCTGAAGATGGCTAACTCAGTTTATAACAATGTTAAGCCACATGATGAATGTATACATTTACCACATAGATGTCTAGGGCACATTAATTTCAAAATGGTCAAACAAACTGTTGAATTGTCAGAGGGAGTAAAATTGAAACCCTGTAGCAAGTATTTACACTGTAATGCTTGTAGTCAGGAGAAAAGTAAGGTTACTCCTGCAAACAGACTAAATGGGTTTAAGACCAAAGAATCTTTAGAGGTTGTTTTTGCTGACATAATTGGTCCTAAGAAACCAAGTTTAGGAGGTGCCTGTTATATTTTGAGTATTATGGACCATTACTCACGATATGGTTTCTGCTATCTTATGAAAAACAAAACAGAAACATTCCAACATTTCTTTAACTGGCTAAGGTTTGCTGAGAGAAAAATGAAAAGTAAAGTAACCACTTTAGTAACTGATAATGGGACTGAGTTTGTTAACAAAAGATTCCAAACTATGTTAAAATTGGCTGGTGTTGAGCATAAACGTTCTTCACCTTACATAACTCGTTTGTAGAACAAAGAGGGCAAACATTACAAGCCATGGCTCGCACTATGTTATCTGATTCAGGTTTGCCTGAAACACCATGGGGTGAGGCCATAATGTGTAGTAATCATGTTTTAAACAATGTAGTTAACACAACAACTGGAAAATTGCCATTCACACGTTGGCATGGCAGAAAGCCAAATTTAAGTTACCTACATGCATTTGGAGCTCCAGCATGGGTGCATATTCCCTCACAAGTAAGACTGAAAGGGCAACATAGAGCTAAGAAATTGTTTTTTGTGGGTTACGAGGCCAACCATAGATCATTTAGATTCTGGGATCAAGGCACAGCTCATGTTTATTGTAGTGCTAGTGCAAAATTTCTCTAGCACGTTGGGTGGGATAAACTGGAACAGGAATCCAGCAATGATATTATTATTGACACCCAAATAGTCCCTAAAGATGATATCAGTAAACAACGAATAGCCATTAAAGAGGAAGAACAGGAGGAAGTAGTAGAACAGGCACAGGAAGAAATAGAAGAACAGGAGCAGGTGGCACAGGAAAGTCCATCAGTTAGCCATGTATTACCAAGATGTTCAACCCGAGTAACACGACCACCTGATAGATATCAGGCTAGTGTTGTATGCCAATGAATACAGTTCCAAGTAACTATAGTGAACTAACACTGTATCCTGCTAAGGATCAAGCTGCTTGGCAGAAAGCAATGGATAAGAAACTGGAATCATTAAAAAGACTGGAGGTATACGAAAATGTTAAATTACCACCAGGTAAACATGCCATAGGATGTAAATGGATATATAAGCTTAAGACAGGTGTAGATGGGACTGTTACCCATAAAGCCAGGTTAGTAGCACAAGGATTTAATCATACAGCAAATGACTATGATGAGGTGTTTGCACCTAGTCTGAAGGCTACTACATTAAGGGCAGCATTAGTGTGGGAAGCTAAGGAGAAATACATTGTGAATCATTTGGATGTAGAGACGGCATATCTGCATGCACCATTGCAACACACTATATATTTAAAGAAACCTTTGGTCTCAAAAATGATAATACTGATAATAATGATTGCTGGAAATTGAAAAAGAGTCTTTATGGCTTAAAGCAATCAGGATATGAGTGGAACCAATGTATAGTTAAAGAATTAATTAAGATAGGTTTTGTAGCTGGCATGGCTGATCCATGTTTGTTTAAAAGAGAAAGTAATGGTATGATTTCATTGTTGCTATTGTTTACTGATGACATAGCATTAATCACCAAAACTGAACAAGAAGCTACTAAGATAATTTCACTATTGGAAAAGAAATTTAAAATAAAACAATTAGGAGAAATCAAACAATATCTTGGTTTAAAGATAGATAGAACTAGGGGAGGATACAAGATCTCACAGGCAGATAAAATTAACCAATTACTAAAAAGTTTTAAAATGGAACTTTGTAAGCCGGCTAAAACACCAATGAACCAGGAGTTTAGCCATAGTGATGTTCAAAGTCCTGTTTTTGATAAGAACATTTATCAGTCCTTGATTGGTAGTTTATCTTATCTCAGTAATTGGTCAAGGCCAGATATCGCATACAGTGTTAATCAATTAGCGATATTTTTACACTGAGCCAACTGGCAAGCTGCTAAATGTGTGTTAAGATACCTGAAACAAACAATGCATTATGCATTGTATTTGGAGCCAAAAGATGAACTGAATTTGACTGCATATGCTGATGCAAGTTTTGCTACAGACATAAATACACGAAAATATACATCGGGTACTGCTGTATTATTGGGAAAAGCATTGATTGGATGGAGATCTATTAGACAGAAACATCTAAGTTTGTCAACAATGGAGGCTGAATTCTCATGTTTGTCTTTATTATGGACAGATTTAGTTTTGTATAAACAATTATTGATTGATATGGGAACTGATGTAAAAGATCCTATTGTTGTTTACAAAGACAACCAATCAGCAATACAGATGGCTTCAAATATTGCTGTTAAAACAAGAACGAAACACACAGATTTAAGATATTTAAATGTGAGACAATGTGTGCAAAGTAAGATGATTAAGCTAGAATACTGTATGTCAGAAAACAATATAGCAGATCATTTTACAAAGGCCCAAGGCTCTATAAAGCATAAGGCTAGCTGTGAAGATTATGGACTTAGAATGTAAGGTTATATATATTACCTTACCCAAAAGGGGAGAATGTTAGGAATATAAGTCACCTAACAGGTATTTGGGTTAGAAATATATAAACCAGGATAAACATTTTCGTACTATGTCTTTAAGAGATTGCAAAAACTGCAATTGGGTGTGGTTTTTTCAAACAGCCATAAGATGGAGCCAGAAACCTGGGTTGTTTAGTTTGAGTCTCAGAAGAGAGTGTAAGTGTATCTCTGTTTCCTTCTGTTGGAAAGTATTGCCGTTGCTCCATTTCTTCTAATTGACTGATATTACTGGATTTAATGTAAGTCTGATACTGAACTGTTTTTGACACTGGAATTTGATATTTGGATTATCCCTGGATGAAAACTGACTGATTTTACCTGTGAATGACTTTGGACTGCTTATTTTGAACTTTGCTTAAACCCTTCTGGAAGTAAAAACCTACATTTACTGTACAGTGTATCTGTGTTCTGTATGTGTATTATTCAAACACTACTCTCAAATACCTCTCCCTGTATGCGCTCATTCTCCTAACGGGGAACTTCCTCAACAATTTCTATTCTTCAAAGATTTTCTTTAATATTTCTGGTGTTACAACATTTTGTGTCAATTTGCAAGTCCTGTATTAACTGACCTCTAGTCTCCATCACTTATCTTTGTTATGACTTACAATAATCAGGATAACCAAACAAGTCTGCTTTGCACAAGAAATTGGTTTTTATAATTAATTTCAAAATCTTATAGTAAAATTCAACAGTCCAAGTTTATAAACCATTTACAACTTTCTTAGATCAACATCTTGTTTAGCATTATGCTGTTTGCTATAAGTTCTTAAGTTTACAATTTTAATTTTGTTTAAAGTTGAAGAAAAGTTCACCTGATGAAGATTTTTCAGACATGAGTTTTTAAAGGTCTCCAATAGTTTTAAGATGGTTAATAGTCAATTTCTAAAAGTGATTAGTAAGAATTTAGTATCCTTCAAAAGGTCAACAGCGGTTGCTGATCCCAATATCTCCTGATGCTCAAACCTGTGGAAAACCACCTTCCTGAGGTCTCCATGTGAGGAACAGCCATGTGGAGTAATGTGGGAAATCTCCCATTCTCTCCTTATTTAGAGAGGTTCTAAGGAGCTGGTCTACACATCCTAGAAACCTCACCTGTTTCAATGCTCACATTTTACTTTTTTGAAGCAATATCTAGCCTTTAAGTCATAATCTGCTTTTCAAAAAGTTACAGCAATAAAAGTTTTAATCAAGTTCCACTTGAACACATAACATGTGAAATCTTGTAATGTTTAAGCCAGAGGTCTGCAAACTTAAACACTCAAAGAGCCATTTGGACCCGTTTTCAACAGAAAACTAAATACCCGGAGCCACAAAACATGGGTGGGTGTGGCCAACTTGATGTCACTCCCAGTCACATGACTCTCCCTCTCCCTCCCTCCTCCCTCCCTCCCTTTCTCTTTTTCTTTGTCTCTGTCTATCTCTGTGTCTCTTGTCTCTCTCTCTCTCTCTCTCCCACCCTCTCTCTGTCTCTCTTGTTCACTTCCTCTCTCTCTTCCTCTCTTTCTCTGTCTACCTTTCTTTCTCTCTCTTTCCTCTATCTCTATCTCTTTCTCTCTGTGTGTCTCTTTCCCTCCCTCTCCCTCTTTCCCCTATCTCTCTGTCTCATTCTCTCTCTCCCCATGTCCCCCTCTCTATCTGTGTCTCTGTGTCTGTTATTTTCTCTCTCTTTCTCCCTCCCCCTCTCTCTCTCTCTCTCTCTCTCTCTCTGTCTCTCTCTCCCTTTCTTCCCCCTCTTTCTCTCTCTCTGTCCCCGGGGGTGGGAAGGAACCCCTGAAGTAGTACTGGGTGGTGGGAATCTGATGTCTGGAGGTCGACGAGCCCAGGAGCACTGTGCCAAAGATCAGCTGGTCAGCGGAGACTCAAAGACCAGCTGGCTGGTGGGGAGGCGGGACATCACAACACTGGCGACTCTGCAGGAAAAGCAACTGACATCTGGGAGGTGAGAATGAGCTGATGACAATGCTCTGCCTTGTAATGGGCTCCAGGAGGAGGGGACCCATTTCTCCCATTGTGAAGCATGCTAAATCTCACTGTGCTGCAGAAGGCGCTGTGTGAGCAGCAGGCAGGTCATGGAAGCAGCAACAGCAAACGCACCACGACAAAGGCAGAATGCTGTTTTGGCAAGTACAGAGGTACTTCACACCTGCACTAAGGCTTCGGCCATTGCCACCACCACAACAGAGTGTCAGCTTTTTCATTCCTCTGCTGTGACAGGGCGACAGGGAGCCACAGCAGAGGGATGAAAGAGCTGCATGTGGCTCTGGAGCTGTGGGTTGCCAACACCCAGTTTAGTTTTGGAATATGAACTTGCTATTCTGCTATTCTGTGAGATTGTGTGAGAACTCATGCTACATGCAAAGGTTTTTACATCAAGGTAGAAATAGTTTTGTTTCCCTTGACTAATTCAACCATTAGCTATAAGCTATTTAAACAAAGTATTTTTTGTGTATAACCATGAAGACAGTTAGAATGGGGGGAAAGTGTTTCAAATAGCATTATTTTTTTAGAAGTTTGGATTTATAAAACCAAATATCACTTCTCAATAGAAATTAGTATAGCTTCGACTTGCTGTACAATGGAAAAGAAGTTACATTTGGTGGAAAGTTAAATTTTAATCCTCACCATCATAAATATTTCCCTTCTTCAAACAAGACTTGAAATAGTCTACATAAAATCCACTGAGTTCAGCATGAAAGGAGATTTATGCTTTAACCCAAGGTGACCTTGCTAGAATTCAACAGTGTAGTTAATAGGAGAAGGAAAAAAAGTTATTTTTTTCCATACGGCAAAGCCCATTTTCAGCAGAAATGGAGCTGAAGTTGTTTTTTCTATGTGCACGGAAGATTTACAGTAGTTAAACATTTAAATGTTTTTGTGCAAGGAGTTTGTAAAATAAATGTGTGCAAATGATTACAGAGAATGGGGAGTGTGCATGGGAAGGAACAAGCTTGAAAATCCACAGAGAGTTCGCTTTTCATTGCTAATTTACAACTCTTGCTGCACCTGTCACTTTTACAAATCAATGGGAGTGCCTAGCCTTTAATAACATCGGGTCACTAATAAAGGTTGCAAGTGTCGGCCATACAGGCGAGACCTTTCAGGATGTCAGAAAAAGAAGCTTGGTGACGCACATTAACACTCTCACGCTCTTTTATGTCACTTCCAATTTACTTTATCTTAAATTGTCAGCTAGCAGAATTCTCTCCCATATTAATAACTCAAGGTTTGTATCTCAGCCAGCAAAAATAAATCCTGCTGCTCAACAAGACAGCTGGCGCACTCAGAAGACCAAAAAGCCAGGAAGGGAATATGCCTCAGCTTGAGTTGAGACTGAAGAATGAAACAATAGGTGTTTACAACGTTGAAGTTGGTAAAATAGAAATATACTCCTTATTCTAAGTTCCCCTCCCCTGCAGTATAAATAGTTCAAACATTTAGAGATTTGGGAGTTGGTATTGAAGTTACAAATACAAGCTTGTTGAAACTGTTTGATATTTGATTGTTGTTTCATCAGGCTAGTTTCAACTCACAAAAGAAAGCGGGGTGAGGTGTTTGGTCATAACTTAATGATAGTATGAGGATCCATTATTCCAGTTAAAATTGCTGACAAATAGGAATTCTTTAGTGGCCAAGTGTGATTGGGCACACAAGGAATTTGTCTCCAGTGCATAAACTTTTACTGTATATACAAATGATAAAGTGATAAGTCATAGATAATAAATGATAAGGTATAATCATAAATCATAAAATATAAACAAGTGATAAATCATAAGATACCAGTTGGAAACCTTATTGGCTTAGAAACTGGCCCAATATGGACAGATGCAAATTACTCTCCCCCACCCACTCAATTAACCTAAATCTTATTTGAATTTCAGAGCTTTTAGGCTACTAATAAGGTGACCAACTGTCCTCCTTTAGGGAGGACAGTCCTCCTTTTGTAAGTTCTGTCCTCCCTCAAAAAGTGTCCTCATACATATCCTCCTTTTTGATATTTGAAGACTAATCTGTAAATCTCCGTATTTGATCGATGCCGATCCGATCCGTTGTGTGTGATGTGACATATTTGTATTCGACATGACGATTCATCAAGGCTCTGTACAGTGCGAGGAGACACGATTATGAGACGCATGCGCTCTGCACAGGAGAATTGTTTTGAGAGAGTGTGCTGCGTGCAAGAGTGCACCGTGCGGAAAAGTGTGCCACATGCAAGAGTGCGCTGCACTCAAGAGTGTGCTGCATGCAAGTGGATTTGTGTTTTTTCTTCAATTTATTTGTGTCCTCCTTTTCATTGTAAAAAAGTTGGTCACCTTACTACTATTAAATGTTATCTATGACAGATGTACAATAATGTGCAGATCTTACCCATTTTTATTGTACACTTACTTAAATGTAGAACTTAATGTGATTTGCTTTTGATTCATTATGCATAGGTTTATAAGTTTTACTGTGTCCTTATTCTAACTTTGCCTTCTTAGAGCTGCAAACAAACATTTTCAGATTAAGAAGGCATGATTCATTAGAAAATTAGATTAAATGATAGTAATTTGCCCCAAGTTAAAACAGAAAAGTGTGGAAAAATTGATTGCTACATGTATATTTGGCAGGGATCACTCATAATTATGCTTCTTTAGAAATGATTTATAAAATTATTATTAAAGTTTGCTGCAGGGCTGCATCTCTGGACTATAAGGTAGTATATTTTAAAAAAAATAAGAACAATAAAAAGCTATTTTAGGTGGGCTGTTCTTTATTCTGATATAATGTACAGTTTCTTTGTTTTGACTTATAAAACCACTTAGCTCTTCCTTAAAGTCTGCCTTCTTTTGAGAAATTACTAGCTGACTTTGGGGCAGGAACTATTTATGAGCCTAACTTCATAAGATTCTTTCTGTGCAGATAACAATGGAAAAGAAACTGCTATGTGAGCTATCCAATGGAAAGTAAATCACATTAAATCTAATAATTTTTAAAACAAGAATATATTATATTTTGGAGACTGAAAACTTCAGCTGGGCTTCAGTGTCAGAGATTATACTTCAAAATTTTGCATAGAGAAATACAATGAATATGTCCACATAGAATACTAATTTTAATTTAAAATAAATTAAACTATTTATAATTAATATGACTACTCATCATGGTTTAGGAGTCATATGATCCATAATGGCACGGTGGTTAGAATGTATTGTATACTAACTCTGCCCACAGCCAGAAGTTCGATCCTGACCAACTCAAAGTTGACTTAGCCTTCAATCCTTCTGAGATCAATAAAATGAGGACTTGGATTGTTAGGACATTACTAAACCACATGGCTGAAGAAAAAAAAGAAAAAAAAGTCCCTGAGTCCTAAATATTTAGCTACAAATATCTTCTATTTCTCAAACAATAAAAACAAAAAAACAAAACCACCTGGAATGAAAAATTAACCACAATCTAGGTAGTAGTTATTTATGTATGTTTGGAGTGCTGGTGGTAAAATAGTCTTCCTCCAAAAATGGACCACAATTTCATTATATAGAATTATTTTTAAAAAAATGATACATGGCTTTGTATCTTATTTTCCAGATAGCAGTGATTTCCTCATTTAAGATCTCTGAATCATGTTACAGTCAGTCACTCTTATTTTAAATAGATCTGACAAGTGTAACACTAAATGTATCCAAAGGCTTCTGTCACATACATTGACTATAATAATGACAATTTACAAGCAATCAAAAGTTTACTGGAATAGATGTCTGATTTTGTGTGGTATAATGTTGACAAAGACAGCTGGAGCTTCCTATGGAGACAAAATCCCTCTCTTCTTTATTTTCAGTGGTACCTGGATGTGGGGGATTATTTATACTCCATCTTTCTCCTCAGAGAAACAGTTGGTTTATAGCTTTAAAAAAATAATGTACTTCTTTATAAAATTGCACAACTGGCAAGCACACATGTACACAGCTTTCTTTTACAGTTCTAACTTATGATGTATGGCTTGAAGTTTTATCTCTGTACACTCCCTTTGGAATTATTTACTAGCTATATCTAAGAAGAGTGAAAATAAAGTTGCTGATTTACTAATGTTAAGCTCAAAACTGGGAACTAGGGATGCACAAAGGATCACAGTAAATAGAGACTAAATTCATGGCAATATTACCAAACATTTTTAAAAATCTCACTGGCACTAAATAAGAAAGGACAGTAAATTTGGGGAGCTGCCAGGATGATCACCTTTTAATAGTAGGCAGATTTTATTGGAACCAGAGTGTTTAAAGGAGAGAAAATCTGCATTTTAAACCAGCTTCTCTGAACTGCACCTATTCCAACTAATACATTATATTAAAAGACATTAGCTGTCAGACATTAGCTGTGGCTCATTTCATCGGGTTACCAAAAATATCTCCATAATGAATGCATTAAATTAGAGCTTGTTCTCCTTTATCAATTCTGTTATCAAAATAAGACAATAATCAAGTCTTCTGGTGATTTCTGCTTGGTGTTGGATGGTTTAGAATAATAAAACTGAGTTCCATCAGCATAATAATAACAGAAGATGCACCAGAGGAAGGATGTCTGCAATTCCAAGCCTGTATGTATGTATGTCCGTACGTATGTATGTACGTATGTACCAGAGGTGGTATTCAACAGGTTTTGACCAGTTCGGGAGAACTGGTAGCAGAAATTTTGAATAGTTCAGAGAACCAGCAAATACCACCTCTGACTGGAGATTTTACAGTATCCTCCCCCTGCCACACCCACCAAGCCACGCCCACAGAACCGGTAGTAAAAAAAATTGAATCCCACCACTGGTATGTACATACGTAAGTACATAAGTACGTACGTACGTATGAATGTATGTATGTAGCATTGTTACATTAGCTAGGACACTACAATGCAAATGCAGAGTAGTACTTTGCCAATTTATCTGTTGTGGTATGTGCTTGCATACTTCCCAAGGTGCACCACAGGAGCGTGAGATAGCTTTGCACTAAAAAGAAAAACAAGGAGCTCTTCCTGCAGCGTCATCCAAGCCCCTCTTCCTCCACTGAAGCAGCCTCGCAAATGGGCATTGCAACTGGGAAGGTTCAGAACCATCAGGAATCTGACCACCTACATGGGGCACCAGCTCATCTCCTCACCAAACTGCTACCTATTTGCCTACTCACATAGAACATGCTTTCAAATGGCTAGGTGGGCAGAAGCTGAGGAAAGTCATAGGAATTAATCCTGCCACACAGTTCTAGAGCAAAGACCATCTCCAGTGTCATTAAGCCACTGAACCACCAGGCCTCCTTTTAAGCCTGTGAGGTAAGATAAGTTTCCAGGTCTCTTTTCTGAATGTTTCAATATAGATATGTTGATATCACTTCTGTGATTTACCATTGCTACGTCACGTTGTGACGTAGCCATGAACCTTCCTGGCTGGTTAGATAGCACCTTGTCTGGTAGAAAGGATCTGATCTGGTGGAAGGCATTTATTAATAAAATTTCAGTTAGCACCTGGATCTTTAACAAACATTTAAACTTATTTATTACAATAATTTTCAAACTACTTATATTTCATTTTTTCTTTTATTCATCTTATGAGACTTCTCCACTCTCAATCTCTTCCAACTAGTTTTCACATCCATTAAAAGCTTAAATAAATAAACTAGCTTCTATATCTTGAACATATTAAACACCAATTTTCTTCTTGCTGTTACTGGTTATTTCCAGAGGTTTTCATACCAATTTTATAATGATGCCAAATGATTATTCACAATTAAACTACCATTTCTCTAATCAAATGATTGATGTAATTAGGTTACATGGTAAACAATCTCCTTCTAGAACTGCTTACCCTTTAAATAATGTTTAAATTTTTGTAGTAATAACCCCGCTTCTTGCCAAACCCAAATCCAGACCACTCATGTAGGCTGTCTGGATGCTGGAAACTACATTAGCAAAGGAAGGAGATGGGAAAGAAAGTAGGTAGGATCCCTTAACCCTTTTTCAAAAGTTCAGGCATTAAGATGTTTGTTTGTTTATTTATTTATTTATTTATTTATTTATTTATTTGTCAAACGATTATAAGATAACAGGTATAAGTATAAACATAGTTATGAATACATGAAATGGATACATATAAGAAAAATAAAAAGAAATAATAGGACAGGGATGGTAGGAACGTTGGTGCGCTTATGCATGCCCCCTACAGACCTCTTAGGAAAGGGTGTGGTCAATAGTAGACAGTCTAAGGTTAAATATTTGGGGGTTTGGGGAAGAAACTACAGAGTTGGGTAGCGTATTCAGACACTGACCACTCTGTTGCATATTTCCTGCAATCAAGTTTGGTATGGTTTACCTTGAGTTTGTATCTATTGTGTGCTCTTCTATTGTTATGGTTGAAGCTGAAGTATTCATTGACAGGTAGGACATTGCAATGTATAATTTTATATAGTATAGTTAGATCAGACTGAAGGCGACATAGTTCTAGGTTTTCTGGATCTAGAATTTCAAGTCTGGTGGCATAAGGTATTCTGCAACGAGTAGAGGAGTGGAGAACTCTTCTTGTGAAATATTTCTGGACTTTCTCAACTGTGCTAATATCAGATACGTAATGCGGGTTCGAGACTGATGAGCTGTATTCTAGTATTGGTCTAGCAAATGTTTTGTATGCTCTAGTTAGTAGTGTGAGAAAAAGCTATGTACCAGAGAAAAAGCTATGTAGGATTAGGTTAACAACTCTTAATGCCTTTTTGGAGATGTACTTACAGTGGGTTCTAGAACTTATGCTAGAGTTTGCAGTGCAATGGGCATCATTTTGCAGGAGTATGTTGCTAACTGCTTCGTAGAGTTCTTGTAAGCTTGTGCCTTTCTTATATGTAACTTACCTTTTGTCATTGTACCTCATGAAGGTACACTAAAGGTACAATTGCATTCTTACTGATTAGGATTAAAATTCAAGTTATCAAGATGTAAATATATTTAACCATTAGCTGATTTTGTTGACGGTAAGCTTTTTTTTCTTGCAAGATAATTAATTTGGGGAACTATCAAGACATGGCATGTCATTCTAAATACATATATGAGCATTGTTGTTTATATTTGTTGCTGTTATTGTCTATTCTTCTGTAATATATGCTAGTCGTGCAGAATTAATTTAGGTGTGAAACAGCAGGAAACCTGTTTATTATCTGTAGTTCTGACACAACAGTCATTTGGTCTATACATTCCTCCAGCACAATAGAAGAATTCATAAACATTTATGAACGTTTATTTGAAAACTTCCTAACAATTTTCTTTTGTTATTTAAAAGCAGGGAGCTGTGAAGGGCTGTATACATCTGTTTCTGTATTATTGTGGTGTATAATGTCAGAGGCTATAATTAGAGAAGACTGCTTCATGCATAATAATATAATACACTATTTCAAGTGAGGGTTGTTTAAACTAAACACTAATTATGATAGAGCTAGATTGTTGCATTTAACCTTCTATCAATAAACCTATTCTTTTTTCCATCAAGGGCTAAGGCAAATTTGAGAAATATTTTAGTTTCTGCAAAAGAAATCAGTCACAACTCACTGAGGTTGATTTTCTTCTGCAATATTGTATAGCTCAGATAAATATCTGAAGGTTTTTTTTTTTTTTTTAGGAAACACATGACAGAATTAATTACATTTGGATTTTCCTGAAATAAATGCTATAATCCCTTTCTAGAAAAAGCAACCATTCCTAATTAGTCTCTCAGTATAGAATGGTTAGGATAGGTGACAGCAAACACTGTATGTGTGCTTGTGTGTGCATAAATATAGTTGCTTTCACTGAACCACTTTATTTTAAATGGTTTTATTGGACTTTCCCAATTAATATCCAATTACTAACAAAAAACTAGAGACACCCATCTTTGAAATGAAGGGGGAGGTGATTTTGGATGCTTCCCTTTTCTCCCTCATGATTCTGGCCTCTAAGTTTTGCTTCTGAGGTTTTTGGAGCAAAGTGCCAATTATAAGAGAAGCTGGGGATGGGCATGGGGGAAAATAGAAAAATAGAAACCTTCCTCTTCTGCCTGTGAAAGCCATTTTTTCATGTTTTCTCCTCTCAGATATTGACACTTACCAAAGGTGTTTACCATTTTAATGTTATTATCCAAAACAAGGACATTTATTTTCCCCAAACTAAGTACACACTCAATTTTTTAATCATTTTTTTTTTTGCCAGGATAAATGCCAACTGACATTGCTGTTTTTTTCCTTGAATATTTTTTGTATATTTATATCTCACATTAGTTCAAATTCTTAATCATTTACAATTTTGTGTGATGTTTTAAGTGACTAATAGATTAAAGGGGAAGAAAATTGTCTGAAATAGGATTACTCCATTAGGGACACCTCAACCAATGCCCTTAGTTGTATAATCGGTTCACTACTGGGAATTGGGAAATTTTGAAATCTACAGTTCTCACTTAGTTCTGTAATGTGTTCTGAACAGGAATTAAATTGTGAAGAAAAGAAGAAAGGAAGGAAGAAATGAAGAAAGGAGGGAAGGAAGAATGGATGGGTCTCTTTTTCATATGTGTGTATTTCTGAATCCAAGATGTATATACTACCTCATTATTAAACTCTCTATATTAGCAAACAAAAACAAAAAAAAAGCTGGAGGAATTGCATTAGTCATGTACCAAGCCAGGATGAGGAAACTCTTTAAATTTCTCCATTGGTGAAATGTGTTAATTTCATAAAATGTGTCCTAATGTGGCATTAACACACTCTTACACTTAACACAGAGAAGAAAATTTAGAATTAATTGTGCTGCAAAGGAAAATCCCCACCTAGTTTGAGAAATTCCAAGAGTTCAGTCATGTTTAAATGGGAAAAAAGAATTGTTTTTATTAATGACATTTTATTTTTCAATTTACAAAGAAGTGTCTGGGTTACTTGTGAAGGGAACTATTTTACACTGGTTCACTGGAACAATGAAATGGACTACATGAGTGAATCCTAATATCCCATGTAGTTGGGTAGAATTGTATAAGCTTATCCTTTCAAGAGGATGTGACTCAGAATCATGCTTCTTGTGTACAATTACTATTTATTAGATATCATATAGTAATCCATCTGCTACATGCGGATTCTGTGATAGGCCTTCTGTGTTTGTGCTAGAGATATCAAACAGTTTTCTCTCAGTCACCCATTAGCGATTTTTTCCTCTTAGTGATAGGATTTAGATTGAGTTCCAGCTGAATAAAACAATCAAATTGTAACCAGGTGCACTACTGTGAAGATATTTGAATGTGAGTGCCTATTTCTGATGCTGGACAATAGATGCTATAGTTAGGGAGTCTTGCTTATATAGAAATCTTACCGCTGCCAAACAAATTCCCTCCTTGAATGGCTTGATGAGCTCTGGGGATTGGTAGTGGAACATCCATGACTTTTGGTGTTGGGTGACTGACTTCAATCTGCTGGCTTCTGGGGCTGATTTGGATAAGGATCAGGAGTTTATGCCACAGTAACAAACATGGAATTATTTCAGGCTATCTGAACTCCAATACATGTGAGCAGTATCCAAATAGCTGTTGAAGGATCTGGAGATGGAAGGAATTTCCATGGTGAAAACATGTCCTGGTCAGGTTGCATTTAATTGCCTCCCTGGGAGCTCCACAGAGAAGTGAGATTAATTTTGATGCTCTTCTCCAGGCATCTGACGGATCCAACCAGTTTTTAGAATTGCTTAGGGATTTCTAGGAATGGCTGGTACCAAAAAGCAAGCCAGGCATTGGATGTTATTGTTGTCCAATGTCCTATTTATGAGGCACCTTGGTTTATTGAAGCCCTTCTGGACATGAAGCACCTGAAATGATGCCTCAAACATGGATGGGGGATGTTTAGAATAGAATTTGATTGAAGTTTGTGTTATAGTGTGGCAATAAGGGAGCTAAGCATGCTTCCTTCTCATCTTTTAAAGTATCAGACACCTGTCCTTCATTGGCCCTGAACAGAACAGTGAATTCTCTTCTGGGGAGAAATCCATCTTGCAATCCCTCAGCTGCTGGTGCGACCAGTTTGCATAGCATTTGGCTGATGTCACTCAGATCTGTTGTAGCCTTGTCTCCTTGTAGGTTGTCTATAACAGCAATTGTTTTATTTTTATGTTATCAGCCAGAGTTATTTTTTATTGTGGCAACATTCCAATATAATAAGCAAACAAATAAATAAAGGTTAACCGTCAATTACAGTATTACATCTTGATTTATTTTAAACCTCCCTTGAAAATACCCTATGCTATAGAATTTCAATTATTTCAATAAGGCCCATGCTATTGTTATATTGTATTTATTAAAATGATCCTTACTAATTTATGAAAAACTTTGAATTTTATCATGCATGGGATGTATCAAATATTTTTTAATGTTGGATGAAAGTCATGGATTCATATTGCCATTTTTTTTCAATGTAATGAAAAGTCAGTCTAATGATTTTGTGTGGTTATGATCTAATGAGTTATTTAAAAACTAAGCTATTTTCTTCCTGTAAGTATTGTATTATACATAGTATATAATTTCTTTTTTTTAAAAAAAATCTTTGTTCTTTTGTGCCTGTCTCTTTTCTCCTACATGTAAGCATTCTCTGAAAGGGGGCCCTATAATTGTACTTTTATAAGAAGACAGAGGTATCTTTTTATTGGTGGCCTTTAGAGCATCCTGACAATGACTAAAATAAAGATCAAGGTTTGCCTGCCACTACTTCTTTTAATTGTGCCTACCTTTTAATAGTTCTAAATCAGGTCTATTGAGCAAGATGTGCCAGTTAAACTACATTTTAGACTTGAGGCACAAAATGAGATGAAAGAACAGAGCCTGAGAACATTTGAGAAACAGAGAAAAGCTCTGTTTTCTCTGCAGACTCCCTCTTGTTGGATCATACAGAAACCATTGATTATATTTCAAAGTCCTTCCACCCCCTTCTCTCTACCCATATCTATGACTTCATCTGTCTGGAGCTGTCTAAATTTCAAATGGATTCTTGAAATACGGGAGGAAAGGTATTTTTCAGAAAAATAAGTTATATCACTAAAGGTGAACACCTCTCTCTTCCTTAAATTACAAACCTGCACACCTTTCCTCAAAAGAGAATTCTTGTTCTGTAGATTGGGGACACACCTATAATGGTGAATAACTAATAGTTGCTATCCAGTAGACTTATTTTAAATCTGATTATAATTGAAGTTGAAATGAAAGAACTCCTTAACACACACATAATGTTGGCTTTGGCATGATGTGCACAGGGTACGATTTTTGTACCCTGAAGTTTGCTGCAGATGCTACTGGATCTAAGCCAGTTAAGCACAAAGAGCCTATATTTATTTATTGATTTTATTTTATTTATTTTATTTGTTAATCGCTTACAAGATAATAGGAATAAATATAAACATGAGAACGAATATAGGAAATGGGTACAAATAAATGAGGACAATAGGACAGGGACAGTAGGCACGATTGTGCACTTATGTGTGCCCCTTACAGACCTCTTAGGAATGGGGTGAGGTCAATAAACGCCATTGCAAAAACCAATCCCAACCACAAAAAAACTTCACTCAAGACCAGGCTTATCCATACTGCAAAGAATCCGCTCCTGTGAACTCTGTGAAGAACTCAAAAACTGTCTAGACAATGGAGAAAAGGACCTATACATTGACTACAGAGCTGATTGCATCAAAAGAAAGTCACATAACCCACAACTCCGCATCCCATCCAATCCAACATCATTCAAAACTAGGCACGCATGCCCCTAACTACCTCTATTCCAACCACAACTGGCCTTAAATGTAAGCTACTCAATGCAAGAAGCCTTGTAAATAAATAACCTGAATTTCTCCTCTTACTAAATATGGCTAAATTCAACATTATATTTGTCTGTGAAACATGGCTCAACGCATGTCTCCCTAACTCCATTACCACAGAAATAGACTATCATGTTTACTGATCAGATCATGACATCCGTAGAGGACGTGGTGTTGCTATTGTCTATAAAAAGTCCCTACATCTAAAAAACATCCAAGTTACCCCAGGAGCTTGCTATTCTTTAGACCATCATCTGTGAACTGTCCTTAAATATCACATTTCGGTTCTTACTATGTTACAAATGATTATGACATTGAATGTTCAAACAAACTAAATACACTACTAACATGGGCAGCATCCTGCCCACACGCTTTTATCTTTCTTGGTGACTTCAATCTACCTCATATTTACTGGACCCTTAACAAATGTACAACTGAGCCCACACATGCAACCTTCTACAATGCAGTAACAAATCTGGGACTAGAACAACTAGTAACCAACAACACTAGACTTAACAACTGCCTCGATCTCATCTTCTGCAATAGTTTGAATTCAATTTATGGAATACAAATTAAAGAACCCTTTTCCAACAGTGACCACAACATGATTGACTTTTGTCTCAACATATGTACACACAAAAATCATCACAACAACGGAATCCCCAATTATAACTTTAAAAAAGGCAACTATGATCTTATAAACAACGATCTCTCATCTCTTGGTTGGCAACTGCTATTCACTGGATGCAATACTGTAGAAGACCATTACAACATATTTTTACTTGAAGTCAAAAGAGTCATCAACTATATGTACCAATAACAACTCCCAAAACCAGAAAAAACAAATTACCCATAACAATAAGGAAACTTCAATCCAAAAAGAAATCACTTTGCCGGAAAAACAAATCTGGTCACGTTGCCAACTTCAAAAGCCAATACAAAAATTTATGCCACCAGATAAGAACTGAATGCACCGACTATCACATTAAACAACAGGAAAACCTTCTACGCACCAATTCCACCTGCACTTTCTACAATTTTATAAACAACAAACTAAAAGACTCAAGGTCCATCCCACCCCTGAAAGGACTTAATGGTAAAGTCTTCAATGATGACACCATTAAAGCCAACCTCTTTAACACATTCTTTGGCTCAGTATTTGTAAACAGCAATGGATCATGCCCAGTATTTCCTAGTCGAACCACAGACAACTACAATGATCTAATACATATCGATTTTACAGAAGACATTGTTGAAAAAGCACTGCACAATCTAAAACCAACTCTATCTATGGGACCAGACAGAATATGTGCCTACTTCTTAAAAAAGCTATCTACTGCCATAGCCGAACCTCTAAGCATAATCTTTGAAAAATCTTTCAGGTCCAGCTCCTTGCCAAAACTACGGTCACAAGCCACGGTCATCCCCATCTTCAAAATGGGAGACCCCAGCCTAGTTGAAAATTACAGACCAATCTCTTTATGCTGCGTCACCTGTAAAGTCATGGAACCAATTATTAACCAATCCATCATCCTCCACTTAGAGACAAACAACCTACTCTATAATAAACAATTTGGTTTCAGGAAAAAACTATCCTGTAATCTGCAACTCTTACACTGCAAAAACATATGGACAACAAAACTCGATCAGGGCAAAGAAATATACGCAATCTACATAGACTTCTGTAAAGCCTTTGATTCAGTGGTACATGGCAAACTACTCCTAAAACTAAAATCTTACGGTATCTCTAGACACCTGCATAACTGGATAGAAGCATCCCTGTCAAACAGACAACAAATGGTCAAAATTGGGAGCGTCCTATCAAATTATGTACCTGTCAACAGTGGTGTCCCCAAAAGCAGTGTTCTAGGACCAACTCTTTTCATACTCTACATAAATGACTTCTGTGATCATATTAAGACCAACTATGTTCTCTTTGCTAATGATGTAAAGCTATTCAACACCACAGACAATACTACTACCCTTCAAAAAGACCTTGACTATGTATCAGAATGGTCAAAAAAATGGCAACTTCAAATCTCAACAAATAAATGCTCTGTCCTACAAAAAAAATCAGAAAATAAAATACAGGCTGAATAGTCAAGACCTTGCTGATGATCCAAACTGTGTCAAGGATCTTGGAATACTCATCTCAAATGACCTAAGTACTAAAGCCCACTGTAACTACATAGCAAAAAAGGCGTTAAGAGTTGTTAACCTAATCTTACGTAGCTTTTTCTCTGGTAATATCACACTACTAACTAGAGCAGTGATCCCCAACCTTTTTCGCCGCGGCCCGGTATCCCCAACCTTTTTATGGCGCGGCCCGGTACCGACATCAGCTGGGCGCCGCCATCTTGTTTTGATGAAAAAGTGCTTCCGGTGAGCTTTCTACCCGGAAAAGCTTACCGGAAGCACTTTTTCATCAAAACAAGATGGCGGCGCCCAGCAAGCCAGCGGCCCGGTAGGACTTGTTCCACGGACCGGTACCGGTCCGCGGACCAGTGGTTGGGGACCCCTGAACTAGAGCATACAAAACATTTGCTAGACCAATACTTGAATACAGCTCATCAGTCTCGAACCCGCATTACGTATCTGATATTAACACAGTTGAGAAAGTCCAGAAATATTTCACAAGAAGAGTTCTCCAATCCTCTACTCGTTGCAGAATACCTTATGCCACCAGACTTGAAATTCTAGACCTAGAAAACCTTGAATTACGTCGTCTTCAGTCTGATCTAAGTATGGTATATAAAATACATTGCAATGTCCTACCTGTCAATGAATACTTCAGCTTCAACCATAACAACACAAGAGCAAACAATAGATACAAACTCAAGGTTAATCGCACCAAACTTGATTGCAGGAAATACGACTTCAGCAACAGAGTGGTCAATATCTGGAATACTCTACCTGACTCTGTGGTTTCTTCCCCAAACCCCAAAAACTTTAACCTTAGACTGTCTACTATTGACCTCACCCCTTTCCTAAGAGGTCTGTAGGGGCCATGCATAAGCACACCAACATGCCTACTGTCCCTGTCCTATTGTTTCTTTTATTTTATTTTTATTTTTCTTGTATGTATCCATGTATTCATAACTATGTTTTTACTTATATCTATTATCTTGTAAGCAATTGAGAAAAATAAATAAATAAAATAAATAAATAGTGGATAGTTTAAGGTTAAAAGAGTGGGGATTAGAGGATGTAATAACAGAGTCAGCTAGTGCATTCAAGGCATTAACCACTCTGTTGCTGAAGTCGTACTTTCTGCAGTCAAGTTTGGAGCAGTTTACATTGAGTTTGTATCTGTTGTGTGCTCTTGTATTGTTGCAGTTGAAGCTGAAATAGTCATTGACTAGTAGGACATTGTCGCAGATAATTCTGTATACTACGCTTAAGTCCAACTGTAGGCAGTGTAGTTCTAGGTTGTCCAAGCCCACAATTTCAAGCCAGGTGATGTAGGATATTCTGTTGTGAGCAGAGGAGTGTAGTATTCTTCTCATGAAATACTTCTGGACTCACTGAATTGTATTGATGTCCGTTATACAGTGCAGATTCCAGACAGATGAGTTGTATTCAAGTATTGGTCTAGCAAAGGTTTGTACGCCCTAGTTAGCAATTAAGTATTACCAGAGGAGAAGCTTTGTAAGATTAGATTTACAACTCTTAATGCCTTTTGGGCAATGCTGTTACAGTGAGCTCTGGCACTTAGGTATTTGATATGAGTACTCCAAGGTTCTTGACAGAGTAAGGGTCATCAATGAGGTCATATCCACCTAGCTCGTATTTGGTGTACTGTTTTTTTATACCAATGTGTAGGTCAGATCCAGTCTTTCTCATATAATATTAAAATTATGATTAACATAATAATGCAGATTGGAGTCATTAGGCATTATGAAATATCTTCGAAATAGAAGAAGCAAATTGAATCATTTGTTGTTTAGAAGGATTGTATCCCCTATGAATATGAGTGCTTCAGCTGCAGAGCTTTGTTGGTTTTGTAATATAATGTATATCTAAATACGTTTCTGGTTCATGTTCACAGCTGGTTTTGATCAGTCACCTATGAAAAGGAAGTTTCAATTAGTGCTGATCCCAACCTTTTCTCAAGATAGAGTTTTATGGCTGCTCCACCGACAGACCTCTTTGTTCAAATATCACTTAGGAGACTGAAACAAAACAGCCAGAACGGTGAGTCATTTCTGTAAGAATTCTGCTTTGTTGCAGAGGCCAGGCTCTGCCAAAACCATAAGAATTAGTTAGCCAAATTGAATTAGTGGTTGAAACACATTAATTTATACTAGATAAATGTTATTGTGGCCCTGTGGGCAAGTACTTAGGTCATAGGCTTTATGAACTATTTGCAACAAGAGGGCTTAACGGCTGTAAATCAGCCTTGGCACACACCTTTGGAAAATATTTACAGCTTCTTGCTATCCTCTCATTGCAGGCCATCCACATTTTGCAAATGCTTTGCAATATTTAACACACACATGCACACACAGCAGATTAATAGTTTGTGTAGACCCAGACAAAGTCTAGTTGAGACATGGCTATCTATTATGCTTGTGGCCCTTTCCACAGGCAGCTGTGTATTTATCATTCCAGACAGTTTTCTGTGGGTACAGAGTTCTGGCTCAGCCCCAAGATTCAAAGTAATGCAGCTGTGCAGCAAATGGAAGCCCTGTTGTTTCAAACATACACATACAACCAAGCCCTGACAAGGCTGTTTCTCTTCTGGGTTGGAATTAAATCCACTTAAGGCTGGACTATTTCTAGAGGCAGGAGAAGAGAAATAAGTGGTTTCAGGCTGCAAATTGTGGCAGCAGGAGAGAGATGCCAAGAGAGAATTATGCACAAATGATAGTGTTTAAACTTGTTTTTATGTCTTTCAGGATGCTATTGCCAAAAACCTGACAGGGCCTCATTGTCAGGGTTTTTCATTGTGAGGCCACTGACTGAACACACTGATTCAGTCCATAAATTAAGAAATAGTTACACAGTTCTTAGGCACAAACAGGTGCCAACACATTTTCAGGATCTAGACATCATGCCAAGAATGATGAAAACTGGCTACAAACAAGGATTAAATATCTGCATCTGGGACTTATGCATAGGATTCACAACTAGGGAGCTCTAGATAGCTCTTTTGTATTGTGGATTTTGTATCCTGTTTTTGATAACAATTTCAAGCTGCTGGCTGCTGCAAAATCCATTTGGCTGAGATACAGTCCTGACACAGGCATATGGCAGCTTCAGGCAAAACTCATCTGAGTTTACCTTTGCTGACTCCCCTCCTCATTTTGGATGGCTTACAGTTCACCATTTTGAATGTCTGAAGGAAAAAGTGAGTTTCATTAAATACCTCAAAACCTCAAAGTTCTATAGGAAATATGTATTCAAGGTCCTGAGCTTATTTAGGGCCCTTTGTTTCTTCAGAACTCTTTATAGTTTTCCTTACCATCCCATCACTCCATTTTTGCTATATCCTAGTTTTAGGATACCATCAGATACTTTAAAAGGGTAGTTTTCCATTTGCCATTGCTAACAAATAAACTTTTGGGTAGAGAAGGTCTCCTGAAAGAGGGTGCGCCATGCAATATTTTTCGGAGCGGCCATCATTCATGAAAGCAGTTACAGAGAATGCAATGATGGTGTGCCATTGCATACTGGTGATCAATGTCTGAATCATTAAATATATGCAGTCTCTTATTTAATCTCTTTATTTGGACTCCTAAAACCACCCAGGATCACCTCTTCCCAAAATTGGCAATAATCCTGAATTATACTCAGCATGGTTATCTGTTGTATTAGAATGTATGTAAAGCTAATAACAAAAGACTAAAAAGGGTAGAACGAAATGTTCTATATTAACATTTAACCCTATATTGTCTTAGAATACTACCAAATCAGTCATGGTCACTTGCCATATTTATCTGGGCTTGTGATATTCTGGTGTCATAAAAACATAAATCTGCAATCTCACTGTTCAGACAACATTTGGTCACATCCTATCGTGGCATTTTAATAGTCCAGAATCAATTTATTGTTTATGGTTATCTTAGTCTAAAGGCATTCGGTTCACATATTAAGATGCAGATGAAGGTCCTGTCAGGGATGAGATTATGAAAAGCTGAAAAATTGCAACAAAATACACAGAATTATGAGTCTAAAACTAATTTATGGTTTGTTGCTTTAGTGTGAAGGGTTGTGACAATAACCTGATGAAGAGCAGGAAAGCCATAGTCAACATTCAGGTAAGGGAAATATCAGTCCAAAGTAGAAATGGAATTGAAAAAACCATGTCAGGCTTGACCTTCCCTAGTTCTTGTTCAGAGTTTTGCAGCATTAATTCAGCGCCAGAGAAATAAACACAGATGGCTGATACTTCATTTAACATCTTTATAAACATATTAAGTAAATTTTACAATACCAGTTGTAGATTTCTCCAACATGGAGCAAACTCAAACAGAAGCAGGCAGACAAGCAAGTTTCTCTTTCACTTTAGTTCAGCAGGCAAGCAAAGGAGAGAAGCAGTTTCATTTCAATAGACAGACTCGGAACTTAACATAGCTTCAGAGCTGCAGAGCTTAATATAGAGCCATGCCTAGGCTACTTCTAGTTTCAGTTTCCAAACAGTCCTCATTGGCTGACTTAGTTGCTATGCCTATTCATTGGCTGACCTTGTTACCATACTCTATTCCAGTTCATGAATATATTCTGACAGTTCTCATCATGATAAAGGCTGGGGGTGAGGAGACATAATCAAAGTTGCAAGATTCTGTTACTGTAACACTATAGTTAATATTCATGAGTTTGGTGTTCAAGTCTGATACAGTCAAGTCTGTGTAGGGCTGACACATAGGCAGCAGTAGTAGGATTCAAATTTGTTTATTACCGGTTCTGTGGGCGTGGCTTGGTGGCAGGGGAAGGATACTGTAAAATCTCCAGTCAGAGGTGGTATTTGCCGGTTCTCCAAACTAGTCAAAATTTCCACTACCGGTTCTCCAGAACTGGTCAGAACCTGCTGAATACCACCTGCTGTTAGGCAGCTATTGGTTTTAGTGAAGACAACTCAATAATGAAAGATCCTCAGGATGTTTGGCACCTGCAGAGTATTCTGGGACTCCCAATGTCCAGATTGTTCCAAGGCTCTGCTAATCACTTAGATTTGGGATCTAAATTGCTGTTGTGGAAATTAATTATATGCATACTATACTTTTGCAATCTTTTGAGCCTGGAGGAACTCTTGAAATATTTTTCATGTTTTAGGGAACCCCCTAAACATTCAGGGTCAAATACAGGTCAGATATCACAAAATAATACTATTTTCATGTACAGTCCTGTATACGTACATTAACAGTGTTCTTAAACTAAAAATAAAGACAAAGCTTTTTCCTTTCCCCTGCCTTCTTTGTCTCCCTGTCTTTGCAGGTGACTCCTGCTGTCCCTGGTGCTGGATCAGACCAGCTCTGGATCTCCTGCAGGGAGCTTCTCAAGGGCTGCTGCATCCATCATAACACATTTTCACATTATTCTGATGCTGGAAACAAAGAAAGAAATCCTTAACTATAGGGAAGGAGGGAAGAGAGGGAGAGAGAGAGATAATTTTCTTTTTTTCTTTTTGTAAAAAATAGAAAAATTCTGGTAACAGATGAAGTAAGATTTTGAGCATCAAAACATTTGACTTATTTTAGAATGAAGTGAATATCCACTTTGATATATATATTTTTAAAATGTTCAAAATGTATATTGAAATGTATATTTTAATTCCAGAGTTTTAACCAAGAATCATATTACAACAGCCATACAACTGAAAAGTCTGGGGAATAGCAAAGTTAATTGGTACCCATTAAGTATGCCAGGACTAGAACTAAAACTTCTACTTTTCTAGAAGATGCTCCTTACTAGTTCACTTATTCAGCTAATTTTTCCAGCTAAACTGTGGTGACAGTTGGTAAAGCTTAGAATCTTCCTTCAACTATATTAAGAAGTCATAGTCATGTTGTTTCATCACACAAAATACAATACAAATCTATAATTAGATAAAATACTTATTAAGCTCACCCAAAATGATTCAAAACAGCATGAAAACTTTTGAATTCTCTAAAATTCTTCATCCGACAAGGAGAAGACAATGTGAATCAAAACGATCTTTAAAAATTGACTGGATATTTCAGGTATGAGCTTTGCAGTGCAGATTTGGTCTCAAGAGAGCCTTTATAGACTGAGAGCATTTGCTAGTAGTAGGTGTAATTGGTGTCAGGTTTCATTTAGCATTAAAGAAAAATAAATTTGGCAACAGAAAAGTGATTAGTTCCCAATTCTTTTCTCACCATTAGGAAAGTACATAGCCATTTGTTTCTGGTGGAGAAAAGAAACAGTGAAGTACTCTCCTGACAAATTTAGCTTTTTCTATTAGTAGAAATGTTCCACCTGTATTGAAGCATTGGAAAAGACAGCTAAGTCTTTCTTAAGGATAGCACAATCACAGGTGATATCCCCTGTGAAGATGGCCTTAGTGCTAATTTCCTGATTTTAGCACTGTCTCATTGACTGTTTGCCAATAAATATTGGAAATTGAGGATTATGATTACCATAGTTTCAGAGTGGGTTTTTTTATGTGAGGATGAGTTTATGAGTTTATATTTAACTGTGTGTAGGGGGCTGGGCATTCTAGGATATGAGCAAAGGTGGGGAATCTGCAGATCACACGAAGATTTCAGACTTATTTTTTTCATTTCTTGAAACTTCTCAAGATCATCCTACCATTATGGCAATCTTAGATCAAGTAGTAGTTTGTAAGATATTTTTAACAAATTTAAAAGTATTCTGCTGGCTGAATCAATTGTAGTATTTTGTCTCAACCCACTTCAAGCACTCCTCATCTAAACACAATTAAATCTGGAAATTTGGGGCTGCCCCTTTGATGATATAATGCCACTTGAATTTACTTTTAAAAAATGGAATCCTAAATCTTATAAAAATTGGCTTGAGTCACCTCTGCACTTTCCACTACTAAACAATATCAGCTTTTTATGAAGCAAAACCATGATGTTCAAGTGGATATCCAGTATTTTTATTCTCACAATTCAATTGTCAATTTAAGGACATCCCAAGTCCCATGGGCCTTTCTTTCCATACTGCTACAAGTATATAAATTCTCCTCCAAACATGAATTCACAATTTACCAGCAGAGTGGTACAGCCTTTATCAGGCACAGAATATCTTTTCTTCATCCATCAGCTGGGTGCCTAGAATTCAGCTTTATCAAGATGTCTGATGACCACAGAGATTACAGGGGTACAAAGGAAAAGTCATGAGTTTCAGCTTTTTATAATTAGAGTGGTTCTTTTCTTATGCCTTTTTATTGGAGAAAATGTGCATTTTACTGAATTGCTGCAGACTTGAAAGAAATAACAGAATAAGAGAAGCATATTTGCCCTACTTTTAAAATTATTTTAAAAACACGGTGCATTTTTACTGAATGTTATAGGAATTGAAGGTTGATAAGACTTGCTAGATTTTGGTTGACTTGCATCATTATAGTGGTTGAAAACAAACACATATTTATGGCGGCTTTGGGGCAATTTTGATGGGTTGATCTTATATGATATCTGGATCTGATTTTTTTCCTCACACCCTATACTTTGGTTGGATGGAGGCAAGAACAATCACATTAAAATTCAAATGTAGCAGCTGGAAAAGAAAAGAGGTTTGCACAAAAGCTTGGCAAGGAACACTTTTCCAATCAAATATATCTCTCTCCAACACAAAATACCCTGAGAGATCCTAACTGGAATCTCATTCCCCTGAAGGCACCTTCATTACTATAAGTGATGGGCTGCTGCTGGCATAACATGTTCCATTCTGTAGCCCGCACTTGGGGAAACAATAAGATTTTGAAAAGCCAGCAAAAGTGTTTAGAAAAAAAGCAAAACACGTCATTTTATGTTGTTAAATATCAGATATAAATATTAAAGCCCTTAAGGAGCCACTGCTGAAGCTATATTTGACAAGCTACATTTGACAAGCTACTTTGTGCAAAGACTTTTTCTCCGACTTTCCCCACAAGACAGCTATTGTCAAGGAATTATCAAATTGGAAAAGGCTCTTTATGCCAAGTGAGTCCAGTTCCCTGCTCTGTGCAGAAATCTAAATTAAGGTTAGATGACTGTCTTGCCTGTCTCCCTGAATATATCCAGTAGCAAGGAGCCCATTGCCTCTCTAGATAATTGGTGCCATTTTCACACTACTTTCATTGGTAGGTTTTTTTTTCCTTTTGTGACTTTCAACTTTTTGCTCCACTTCTGTCCAATCCGAGGTAAAATTAACCTGAGGGTGTGATACCAAACAGTGTCTCAGAACCTGATGCCCACTAGATATATTGAAATTCTGGGAGAGGAAGTTAAAAACACCTGCATGGTGTTCATCAGCATGGAAAAAGTCTATGTAGATAAAACAAGCTGTTGTTATGAGAGCAATAGGGAGACTAGGCATTCTGAGATAGTTATTTATTTCTTACACTTCATCCTGATTTTCATACATTTCAAGGCAGAATAATATAAAAATAAAATAATAGCTCCGATCAACTGCATACGTGCTTAACGTGTGAAGAGGTGTTTAATTTCTGAATGAGCATACACACTATTATGAAGCCAGGTTTTTTTGCAGTGCCCTGACTCAACAGCAGTGACAAAGTAATTTAGTGCAGGTGAAATGGAAAATAGCAACGATCTTAAGTGTCCATGTAATTGTGCAGCTGCTTGAGAAAGCAATGTACTTGTTATATGAAAGCTGTTATATGAAAGAAAGTGAATTATTGTAGATGCTCTTTTATAAAATAATCACCTCACGAACAGAAGCACTGGAGTGGGTTGTTATGACCTTTAATATATTTTCATCCCAATCATTGTGTCAAGCTTTCTTATTGGCAAGGTCACCAAGGGCAGAAGGGATGTTGAGGAGTTTTTTAATGTGCTTATTTCTATCACAGAATGCCGTGCTATCGTTCCTGTAGGGAAATGTTAGTTTCAGATTCAAAAGGCACTGATAAACTTGGTTAAATTCATATAATGTCCATCTGCTTCTTGAAAAACAGTGCAATTTCCATACCTGCAACTCTGTGCAACAACATACTAATTCCCAAAGTAATTCTGAAATCCTCTTAAGCATTATGAAATATCAGCATTACAGACACAATAACAATTTCACTGCTATGAACAAATGTTCATATACCAAATAGGATTCCATTCAGCAATTCAGAACATGGTTCACTTCATCTCAGAACATACATACATGACCCCCGACCCCCACCGCTGCCTCTTTCATCAGCCCTGGATACAATTTAAGGCTGAAATTTAAAATTCAGCTTGGAAATTCAATTCTCTCTTTTTCCTTTACAGCTCTTTATAATTGGAGATAAGAAGCTTTAAGAACAATTCTGTTTCATGTTTGATAGAAATAAATAATTCTTAAAGTATTGTGATTGAAAAACCAAACCCCTTTTACTTTATGCTATTTCTGAGTGAACGAAGGTCCATCAAGTTTTATATAAAGTTCACAGATAAATTGAACAACAGAATTCTTTCATATGGCAATCTTATACCAATAACTCCTCCATTTCTTAATAAGTGAGCATTCCTTTCCAAAATTTGAGGTTTATTAACTATTGTTATTTGGCTGGAAGGTTCTCAGATGAACAGATATGAACTACTACATGTAAGAATCCCCCATCTGTGTGAGAGAAATAAATGGCCATGTACCAACCAGGTTTTCCCCCTAGCAAACCAAAACCTCAGTGATTGTTTAAAGAATCTTGAGTTGTAGATGCAGGTGAAACTCGAAAAATTCGAATATCGTGCAAAAGTTCATTTATTTCAGTAATGCAACTTAAAAGGTAAAACTAATATATGAGATAGACTCATTACATGCAAAGCAAGATAGTTCAAGCCGTGATGTGTCATAATTGAGATGATTATGGCTTACAGCTCATGAAAACCCCAAATCCACAATCTCAGAAAATTAGAATATTTTGAAAAGGTTCAATATTCTAGGCTCAAAGTGTCCCACTCTAATCAGCTAATTAAGCCTTAACACCTGCAAAGGGTTCCTGAGCCTTTAAATGGCCTCTCAGTCTGGTTCAGTAGGAATCACAATCATGTGCTGACCTGACAGTTGTGCAGAAAACCATCATTGACACCCTCCATAAGGAGGGACAGCCTCAAAAGGTAATTGCAAAAGAAGTTGGATGTTCCCAAAGTGCTGTATCAAAGCACATTAATAGAAAGTTTTGTGGAAGGGAACAATGTGGAAGAAAATGGTGCACAAGCAGCAGGGATGATCGCAGCCTGGAGAGGATTGTCAGGAAAAGGCCAATCAAAAGTGTTGGGGATTTTCACAAGGAGTGGACTGAGGCTGGAGTCAGTGCATCAAGAGCCACCACACATAGACAGATCCTGGACATGGGCTTCAAATGTTGTATTCCTCTTGTCAAGCCGCTCCTGAACAACAAACAAGGTCAGAAGCGTCTTACCTGGGCTAAAGAAAAACAGAACTGGTCTGTTGCTCAGTGGTCCAAAGTCCTCTTTTCTGATGAAAACAACTTTTGCATCTCATTTGGAAACCAAGGACCCAGAGTCTGGAGGAAGAATGGAGAGACACACACTGCAAGATGCTTGAAGTCCAGTGTGAAGTTTCCACAGTCTGTGTTGATTTGGGGAGCCATGTCATCTGCTGGTGTTGGTCCACTGTGCTTCATTAAGTCCAGGGTCAATGCAGCCATCTACCAGGGGATTTTTGGAGCACTTCATGCTTCCTTCTGCAGATGAGCTTTATGGGGATGCTGATTTCATTTTCCAGCAGGACTTGGCACCTGCCCACACTGCTAAAAGCACCAAAACCTGGTTCAATGACCGTAGGATTACTGTGCTTGATTGGCCAGCAAACTTGCCTGACCTGAACCCCATAGAGAATCTATGGGGCATTGCCAAGAGAAAGATGAGAGACATGAGACTGAACAATGCAGAAGAGCTGAAGGCCGCTATTGAAGCATCCTGGTCTTCCATAAAACCTCAGCAGTGCCATAGGCTGATAGCTTCCATGCCACGCCGCATTGAGGCAGTATTTGCTGCAAAAGGGGCCCAAACCAAGTACTGAGTACATATGCATGCTTATACTTTTCAGAGGTCCGATATTGTTCTATGTAGAATCCTTGTTTTATTGATTGCATGTAATATTCTAATTTTCTGAGATTGTGGATTTGGGGTTTTCATGACTTGTAAGCCATAATCATCGCAATTATGACAAATCACTGCTTGAACTATCTTGCTTTGCATATAATGAGTCTATCTTATATATTAGTTTCACCTTTTAAGTTGCATTACTGAAATAAATGAACTTTTGCACGATATTCGAATTTTTTGAATTTTACCTGTATATTACAAATAAAATAAATTGAAATACATTTCAGGATGAAAAGTATTGTTTCTTTCTTAAATAAACTATACGTGGCATGTTGTCTTTATTCTTCAATATATACTATATAAATCATTTGATATACTGTTTTGTTGACAAAACAAATGATTACTATTACAACAACCAGATTTCAGTTTTCTTATTCAGACGTTATAAAATCAAATATTAAAAAGACAAATGGCATATGTGGTGTTACTTTATCATTTTCCCCCTAATTATTCCAAACTTGTACACTTTTGTATTTCATTTTCAAGATGTCCTCTTATTATATTAGACATTCATTTGCTAGGAAAGAAATAAAACTTCTGCTTCATGAGGATATTTTAAATTATTTGCTTTAGTTTCAAAGTTGCCCATACAATATAGGAACATTATAGTTAAAAGGACACATACATAGTGGTTACTACTAGAAAGTATTATCTAGAAGGAAAATGAATGAGGAAATGCATTTTCCATTTGTAATGTATTGGGATTAAACTACTTTGTTAATATTTGTTAATTCCTTCTTCTTCTTTGAAATACTGTTGACAATTAAGCAGAGTTTACTAAACACTTAGGCAAATAAGCTCTGACAGCAGTTCTATGCTAGCATATTTTAAATGGATTATCTGAGATATTCCCTCTTTCCCAAGGAAAAGCACTGTAACATAGTACAGTGGTGCCTTTCTTATTTTTTAGCTGATAAATGTAGGTGTTAAACCCATTAACATTTCTAATCCAGTTTGAAATATTGTGAAGTTTCAATTTATGAAAGTTAACATAAAACTTGGTGAGGATAACTGCTGTGCTAAAATTAGAACTACATGCAAGATCAAACATATCTTGGCCTTGCATTTAAATCTATAATTATGCATTTTGATGAGTTTTTCATGTCTCTATAAAGTGACTGTCTAATCAGAATTCAAATTACTTTGCCTCCAATTGTTTCTGTATCTGTATTCTGCAACACACTCCAAGGTTGGTCCCCTCTTAGTTTGCAACTGGCCCAAATATGATTATTCTTTTTTTTAATTTTTACTGAAATTTTTGTCTTCTTTTTCAACCAAGCTTCAAAACTGTTCTTACATATAGAAAGGACACACAACCAGCATTACTTTAACCAAGTGTGTTTACCAATGGGTCTGTGGTTTGACTGCATGGAAGTTTCAACTGACAACAAATTGCTCTAAATAGGATTAGGAACAAAATGCAACTGGACAAATGGCTATTGCATTTGCACAAAACTATGTGGTTTTCACAAATGCTGTGCCACTCAGTTGCTATAGAGCCAGAAAAATTTGATAATCATGCTTTAACTCAAGGGTGTCCAACCTTGGCAACTTTAAGACTTGTGGACTTCAACTCCCAGAATTCCTCAGCCAGCAAAGCTGGTTGAGGAATTCTAGGAGTTGAAGTCCACAAGTCTTAAAGTTGCCAAGGTTGGACACCCCTGCTTTAACTCATGCTTGGTAATACAGACTTAGAATCAGTGAGTGATTCTGAATATCATCAGAAGATATAATGTGGTGTTTTTTTTAATATGAATTGTACCAAATAAACTATAGTGGGTCTAGATTGTTGCTGAGTCACTAAGTTGAGTCATTAAGTTATGTCCAACTCTTCATGACCCTATGCACTACAGCATGCCAGGCTGCCCTGTTCTTCACGGTCTCGTGCAGTTTGCCCAAATTCATGTTCATTGTGTGAATGTCACAATCTAACCATCTCATCCTCTGCTGTCCCCTTTTCCTTTTGCCTTTCATCTTTCCCAATATCAGGGTCTTTTCCAATGACTCCTTGTTAGGTGGCCAAAGTATTTGACTTTCAGCTTCAGTACCTGTGCTTCCAAAGACTAGTTGTTGATCAATTGTTTTTATTTTCATTATTTTATTTTATAATGCAGGATTGGCTGTCTGTCAAATGATTCAATTCCTTGCAAAGCATTTGTGAATATAGCTACTCCTAGTTTCTAAAAGACAGCTACTTTACAATGCCAAGAGATATTGAATTAATTGGGATATGAAATTCTACAGTCTCAACATAAATGTAGCATAAAAATTAAAATGTAACTCTGTAATTCTGTAAATTGGAGGCGTGTCAGATATGTGCAAGGATCTGTAAAGGTCAGGTAAGGACAAAAGAGAAATGATGTAAAGTAGGATCAGAATGCCATAGTCCTAGGATAGCCCTAGAATTCAATGACAGACTTTAATTATCTTAATTTAACTGTTTGGAAGGTTTTTTAGATCTTTTTTTATATTGAAATATTTTGCCTTAGAGTGAATTACTCTTATTAGGTGATTAATGTTCATGTCTTAACATTCATGTCTTCATGAAGCTTAATCTTCATGTCTTATTTCTAATACTTCTCTTGTTCATCCCGCTATTGAAATCATATGTGTGAGTTGTGTAGCTTCCAAATCATAACCCACAACCCCAAATTCTATCACATTCTGGTGCCTGAACTCCAAACCCCACTCAGTCACCAAATTAAGCCAATGTGTTTAGATTTAAATTGATTAAATTCTAACTACATTGTAAATAGGGCTGCAACTGGATGACAATTTCTTTCTTAGAAATTCTGGGTAGTATAATCAATCAGATCAGATTAAAAGAGGTTCCCTTGATACATGAGGAAATAGCTTCAGTTTTCTAATTTGTGCCCTATGGTTGTTTGTACTTAAATGTGATATTAAGGTCAAGGTCTTACATGGTCATCTTGCACACCATAAATTCATTACTCCATTTTAATTCACAAAGCAATGCAGCTGAGAACAAGCTGTTTTATCTTTCACCCTGAGTTGCAAATGGAATCCATTTTCTCTTAATTTTTTTTGAAGAATGACTCTAGAGAACAGATTATGAAGAAATACAAGGTTATGATACTTGGATATTCAGTATTTGTATTCAAACCCTTCACTTGACTCTCCTCCATTGCTAATGACAAAGTTAATTATTTATTCATTTATGCAATACCATCCAAATGCATGGTGTTTTACAAACTAACAATAAACAGGCCCCAACCCAGAGATATTTACAAACTAACATTTTCCAGAGAATTGGTAACCTACGTAGCTATTTATATTTGTTATCCTGCAGCTATAATTCTAATTGTAATTACTAAGATTTTAAATAGCTGTATGATCCTTGCTTTGTTTACAATTATTATTTCTGAACAGTAATTCAATTCACTTCCCACACCCTTATTCCTGCCTTTGGCAAATGTAGTTTTAGTAAGATGCTTAGTCACCTTGTGAGGTCTACCATCCTCAGGATTCTGTTGCATGATGGGAGCTTTGCTTTAAAAAGCTGCCATTGCATTGTTTGCAGGAACCATTCAGCTGAAAGACATGCCATAGAGTTAGTCTCAGTTTTTTCATTAGCACTGTCATCTGCCTGTCAATCTTCATATTTACCAGGAAGAAAAACCACTACCCCCCACAATGTGCTGAATGCTAAAGCATTGTAATGTCAGAGGACCATGAGATGGGTAATGGTTTATGATAGAAATAAATCATTTGTAATAGCAAACATGGAGAATTGCAAGCTTTTGTAAGGAATATATCTTGCCAGAGTTATGACTGTCAGATTTCTTGAAAGCATCAGTTTGATAAAGCACAGCTTTATTACATATAATCATGTACTGAGACAGGGAGAAGGTTTGTGCATTTTCCATATGTTGGGGGTAGGGAGGAGATAAGACATCATTAAAAGACAGCTAAATTAGTTTTCTGTGTTTTTATTAAGAGGTTAGTCTTTTCAGTGTTCTGAAGCATATAACATTGATCACTCATCACATTAATGTGTAAAAGCCATCTAAAATAAGATACTTGCCTTTGTAAAAGAAGGTACTTGAAATGCAGACATCTCTGAATTTAATAATAGTGTCTTTTCAGAGTACGAATAAGTGAACAGTGCAGAATTTCTGTGTAAGAGCTTTGAAAATAGCCTACATAATCACTACAACAAAAACGATGTTATTGTTTTTAGAATTTGTATAAACAAAATAATGATTTCCCAAGAATACACATACAAAAAATTGGGGAAAAAATCCTAAGGGCTCTTGGAAGAAAATAGCACTCTAATTATAATCATGGGGGTATGTCAATAATTTAAGTTCCAGTTTCAAGATAAATGTGGCAACAGAACAAGATTCACACATGGTTCTACCTCAAAGAAGACCAACATGGGGTAGATAAAGCCACTGCTGACATTAATCCTGCTTCAGTAAAATCCACCTGCCCTCATAATTATTTATTATTATTATTCTGAATATTTATTACAGTGCCAGAATTAATTATGTGCTGGAATAAAAGCAAAATGAATGATTGGGGATTATTTTAAGTAAATAGTGTTACTTATACTTTATTCAGATCTAAACCCATTGGGAAAATGAAGATGAACTTCATAATCAATCTTTTCAGCAGACTTGGCTTTTAGTGTTACAACTATGTGAAACCACTGAAATGGTGATACCCCACCAAAAAAAACCTCATTGCTGATTGTATAACACCTTGCTAGCTACATCCATCAGTATATGCATGGAGATAGGTATAGCTATTGATAAGCACACACATACAAACCATGGATAATAATCAGGGGTGGGATTCACATTTTTAACAACTGGTTCTGTGGGCGTGGCTTAGGTGGTGGGCGTGGCTTGGTGGTCATGTGACTGGACATGTGGCTTGGTGGTCATGTTATTGGCTGAATGTGGCCAACTCAATATCACTCACATCAAGGCATGCATCTCCTCACCTGGCCTCTCATGACTGTGGGGATGCTGCAACAGTCATAAATGTGAAAAATGGTCATAAGTTACTTTTTTTAGTGCCATTGTAACTTTGAATGGTCACTCCACACAAGCAAAGTACCAGCAAAGGAGGGGGGAAAAACTCCAGAGACGTTCCTGAGACAGGAAGTCTAGTCCTGCCAAGAATGTAATAAGGGTTAATGGAGAGGCAGTTTCTATAAGCAACAGCAGAATGTTTCCTTCCTGCCTTCCTTACAGGATTAGGCCAGTAATTTCTTCTAACAACCAGTTCTCCAAACTGCTTAGAATGTTAACAACCTGTTCTAGCGAATAGGTGTGAACTGGTAGAATCCCACCCCTGATAATAATTATAAATATGGAGAAAGTAATATATGGTGATGTTCGATGTTGTTCCAACTAACATGATTATCTGAGAAACTGGCATGCCATTAAATAACAACATAAGTAAAATATATTATTACTCTCTCATTTGATTTTCCCCTATTAGTACAATGAGTGTATGTTTTCTCTGCTGAAATGTTTAGATGGAAACATTATGAAGCATCTTTTTTTCCCTCCACTGTTGGCTTGTTTAATGTTTCTGCACTTCTTTTTGCAAGGGCTTGTCTGGCATAACCTGTTTCTTCCCCAAGGTCTCTGTTTTAAAATATTTTGTGAGGTCAAAGCATAAGAAGTATAAACTTCTGGCTCTGTACTAAAATTCCTTCATCTTCTGCCAACTATCACTGTCTAGAATATGAATGTACGGGATAAACATAATACATGGAGTTCGGATTAGTTTTTCAAAGACTTCTATAATTACTGAAAGGATGCCAATATTTATCCAAATGGTTACAAGGCTTAGGATTTTAATAACCTTTTAAATGCCTAACTATTCTTTTCATAGTCTTCCTATTTTTTGAGATAATATTTGACAATAATTTTCAAGGATAGTAGAAATATATTTATTTAACTCTGTCCATGAAATAAACATCAATTGAACCAGCACTTCAGAAGTACCATCTTATTTCACCTAAGTCCAATTTATTTTTTAGATTGATGTAGATAGTCTGCAATTGACTTTCCTTTTTGCAGTTTTTAAAGTCCCTTTGGTCTTAACTGTTGAAAATGGATAGATGAAAACTCTTGCCTTTCTGAAGTGAAGAGCAAATGCTATGGTGCTGACCTTAAACTATGTCACTTAAAAAAAAATCAAGTATGATTTCTTTTTAAATAAAAAAGAGCTGGTGCCAGTCTTTTGCAACTCTCTGTTCCCCCAAATTTTAAGTGTAAGTATTATTTGCTTGTTTATTTTCAATATTAGATAAGTATGTCAGCCATTAACCACAAAAAAGCTTCCACTTCTGAGGCTGTAAATTTATGCCCACCTGAAATAAATCTTACTGAACTAAATTGGACTGATTTCTAACTTGACACATATAGAGCAGTACTTTTTCTGTAATCCTACTCCTAGCATTCCTACTTTCAGAAATGAAATTCAATCACCACAAGACATTTTCTGCTTAGGTATGTCTTGTTGCTGAGAATTAAGTAGGTCATCTAAACAAGGACACAGACAACATCCTCCTGAGAGTAACCAGGTATGGATCAGTTTAGATCTGCTTATAATTCTATAATTCTGCCTATTCCATGCAGAAGTAATTTGTGTAATTTGTGGAACAATATGTTTAACTCAAATAAGCACAGACAGGTCTTTAATTATGTTACTTGCCAGGATTCATGGCAGAGCTATCCCAGCCATATGGCATAGTTTGCCAGTGCCAGACAAGTTGAACCAATGAGAACAGACTGCATGCCATGGTATACGAAAAACAATTCAGATCCACAAAAAACTGAAGGAGATGAGGTCACACCAGGGGATTCTCCTGGTTCGGACCGGTTTGGGGAAACCGGATGTTACATTTGTATCTGGTTCACTGAACTGGAATTTGAACCGACCAGCTATCCCTGTCCACCCTGCCCCTCCCCTTCCAAGAGTCTCCACGTGGCCCATTTTCAATGCAAGTGCAGGGTCCACACCGAGGCTCTTGGAGGCGGAAAAACAAGCCTTCCAGAAGTTGGGAAATTGGCCTGTTTCTGGCTTCTGGAGGGCTTCCAGAGGCCAAGGAGGCCATTTTCGCCCTTCCAGAGGCCCGAGGAAAGCCTCTGGACTCTTGAGAAGGCAAAAAATGACCCTCCTGGAAGTTCTGGTAGGCCACGCCTACCCAGCAACTGGGCAGCAAACCGGTTGCTGGGATTTTTGAATCCCACCCCGGGTCACACATTCCTCTTGAAGATTGTCCAGATGTGGTAATCAGACCAAAAAGGCAGATCTTGTACTCAGAGCTATGTGATACAGGAGAGAGAGCAATAGGAAAGTACACACACTGACTAATCTCTCACCCTTGCTCTTTCCTGAAAATAGGGCTTTTTTGTTCAGTTTGCAACTGAACAAAAGTGGGTTAAGTGCTCCTAGATCGGGGGTCAAATTCAAGGCCTGTGGGCCAGATCTGGTCCATGGGATACTTATATCTGGCCCATGGGTCTGCCCTGGGAACAGTGATGTGAAGTGGGCCCAAGGTGCTTCTGCCAGTGAAAATGGAGCAGCCACCTCAGGCTCTGTTTTCATTGGCAAAGGCACTGTGGCTGGTCCTTCACTTTTTGCTGGCATAGGATTAGCAAAACAAAAAAAACAAAATGAGAAATGGCTCCCCTTTTTCATTTGAGCATCCAAGATGGGACAGTAAAGGAGAAAGGGAAAGAGGAAAGAAAAAGAAGGAAAGATGGGAAGAGAGCTAGGAAGGAAAAAGAAGGAAAGAGGGGAAGGAAGAAGAAAGGAGAATAAAAAGGGAAGGAAAGGGAAGAAAAGGAAGGAAGGATAACAGATAACAGATAATCAGAGTTGCAAGGGACCTTATAGGTCATCTAGTCCAACACCCCACCCAAGTGGGAGAGCCTACACTATTTCTGACAAATGGCAGTCCAGACTTGAAGGTCTCAAGTGAAGGAGATTATAATGAGAAGGAGGGAGGGTGTGGGGGAAGTCCTGCCTTAGTACTTGGCCACATCAGGTGTCCCTGACATGAGTGATGTTGAACTGGCCACACTCACCACACCCACTCCCACCATGCCCCCCCAGGTCAAACACAACCCTGATGTGACCCTCAATGGAATCGACTTTGACACCCCTATCCTAGATGATAGACTTATCATTTAGGAAGAGAAATAGACTTCATTACAGAGATTGGAGAAACAGAATCAAATCCTGGACTTAGAAGCATAGTCCTTCCATGGCTCTAATTCTGATCTTTGAATGTAATTCTTCACTATAAATTATATGGTTTAATCCAACCCACCCAGAGGTGGTATTCAACAGGTTCTGACCAGTTCTGGAAAACTGGTAGCGGAATTTTGAGTACTTCGGAGAACTGGCAAATCCCACCTCTGACTGGAGATTTTATAGTATCCTTCCCCTGCCATGCCCACCAAGCCACATCCACAGAACCGGTAGTAAAACATTTGCACCCACCCCTCTTTAAATATCACGATCATCCTTTGACTGAGGGTAAGAGAAACTTCACAGCAGTGTTTCTCAACTTCAGCAATCTTAAGATGTGTGAACCCAATTTCCAGAACTCCAGAACCAGTGTAAAGTTGCTCAGATTGAGAAATGCTACCTTACATAATGGAATTAGAAGAAATGGGCCAACATTCTCCATATGAGAACCATGATATTTCCAGGATTTTCATCTGCTCTTCCCATTTGTCAGATTGGTGCTCACACAAATGACATGACCATGAACCCTTTCATCATGAGCATCTGTGGGGACAAGACAGGCAGAGGATTCTCTGTACACAATTTGTGTCATTTGCATGATAATGTCACCACAAATGTGACCTCTTTATTACTCCATTGGAGCTTTTAACAGAAAACTATGTCTTAAACTTCCAGCCTTCTCCCAGGACTTTCCTTCTGTTCCTTAATGCATTTGTAATGGATTTCTTTTTATATATATTACATACAATATTTATTCTAGATGTTGCATGCCTTTACATACTTATTGAGTATCATGTTCATTGATAGCCCTGCTAGTTTGTCCAGATGGCATATTCATCTCTTGCCAACTCTGTTTTCAGCTTATTATTTTATTTAGCCCAAGTCTCTGGAATTGGCATTAGAGCTCATAAACAGAGTGGAAGGTCTCCAGATCCCTCCTTGTTGGCACCCTCACCGTGCCCTGGTTTAATAACTTGGCTGCATGGAAAGCAATTTTCCCCCCCTCCTCCTTATAGAGCATTAGCAGAGCCAGACTGCTTGACCTAGCAAATTGTCAAGAGAGTTTAGCTGTGGAGAGATGGTTATAGGAAATGTAGCATTTGGAGAAATATGGGTTTCACAATATTCCATCCTGGCTTTTTACTATTTTAATACTGCAGTCTATGCAGCATAAACATGCATCTTACTTTCAACTCCACATTTAAAAGAAATAAATGGTTGAATAGGCAGAATATTCACACTATTCAGCCATATTTGTTAAATAATAACTAAATGGTGTGCATTGTTGGAAATGATCATATTTTAAGCACTGGCAAATGCTTCATGAACTTTCTATAAAAAACGGGAAAAGGTTTTGGGTTTATTTATTTTATGATAGATATAATCTGTCCAAATGCATTCAAGATATATGGGTACAATAAAGACAACACAAAAACTAATTAAAGCAATTGGAACAAGACATTACAACTTATATAAAGATAATAACAATCGGTAAAAATCAAATATGTCAAAGGTGCCATTTAGTTATAATAAACTAAAGGGCAAATACTTAGTGGAACAATCCTGCTTTGGCTAGTTTTCAAAATGGGTGTAGTGTAGGGGCATTTTTATCTCCATGGGGTAAGAATTCCACATTCTAAGAACCTTGCAAGAAGCAGATTGCAACAGGTTTCTTCTGGAGGAATGAAATAAATTAGATTTGATAATGGCAAGGCGCTTCCTGATATATCCTGGTATTGCACCTTATAGGACATCAGCAGGGGGTTGAACTATAAGACAAGGTCCCTTCCAACTTTTGTTATTCTTTTATTTAGCAGACAAAATGAGAGTGGTGTGGAACAAGCTGCTTAGAACAATGAGGCCTCCTTGGTTGCTTCTACTATTTGGGACTTAACTCTGTTGCTAAGCAGTAAGTGGTGGGGACCTAGCCAATGTGGGAGTGTCTTTAGGGATATCTACAGCAAGGGTTAAAAAAATAAACTTGGTAGCTGCAATTGTGCAACTGAAGCCCTGCCCTTCACCAATGATTTATACAAAAAGGGGTGAGACTTTTTTCATTGGGTTGTTAACACTGTCTTAAGTTTTTGAACCCAACAGTAGATGACCCTGGGCCTTCTATACTGAAATATTGAATATCTTTTGGATAGCCATTAACAGTGTTTAACTACTCCAGAGAAGCATGAGACTTGAGTAAAAAAAGTTAGAATATATTTTATGTAGTCATTTTTCAGACTGAATAGTATCCATTTAGTGTTATTCATGCATTTTAGAATTCACTGAATAATTTGTCTTTGAAGGAATGGAATAAATAATCTTTCAAAGGATATATTCAAAAGATTTTGACCAGCACTCAGAACTTTTAATCATAAAATAAAATATAAGTAACTGTAAGTACAATTCATTTGTCAACTAGATTTATCAAAGCAAATATATTAAAGTATTTCACCGTCTTGGTTAAGGCAGTTTTTATTGATATGCATAGAGCTTAATGCAGAAACACATAAATATAAATGCTTTGCTTCACAGGAGCCTTGTGGTCTATTTTTAAGCACGCATTAATAATATTTATGTCTATGATTATTCTTAGACTTTTATTTGTATATGCTTTCATTTGTGTCTGGATGCCTTCAATTGTATTTGGCATCATTGGAGCTTCAGGGCTGAAATAATATTGCATATACTTGTCAGTTGCTATATTCATAACATGCTTTGAAATCTAGTATTATGGTTATGAATTTTAGTGTGCTTGAAAGGCTTTCTAGGGAAGTGGAGTGAGACCAGTCAGAAGTCAATCATCAATGAGGTTGACAATCAAGGCTTTTTTTGTGTGTGACTTCAAGACAGTCATTACATCTCATCCAAATTAATCTCATAAATAGAGTGATTCAGATTGAAGAAGTAGCCTCTGAGTGCATTGCCTTAAAGTACTATTGGGAGAAAACATTTCAGAAACAAGTACATAAGAAAGAGACTTTATTTCATTCAATGTTCAATATAGTACAGTATATACAGTAGCATAGTAGTGCTAGAATATGATTTAATGATTTTTGGCAGATGTTAGTTGATAAAACTAAGGGAGTTTCTTTTCTGAGCAAAATGAAGCACTGGTACTGTTCTTCATTCTCTTTGCGGTCAGTCTGATATTATGAACTATTAGTTTATTGCTGGTGTGGTGGGAGGGATGTTTTTGAGACTTACAAAGAAAGGTGTTTTTTTTTTCTTTTGTAATGACATTCTCAGACATCTTAATGCCAGAGGGCAGTCTAGTTAATTTAAAAATGGTTACTCCTGATACATACATTGCTATGGCAAGAACAACCAAGTGTCTGCAATCCCAAACTTTTTGTAGCTTTGTGCACAAATTAGCAGTTAAGAACTGCATCCAAACCAGATTACATTACATATCAATAGCAATTGTAACACAGGCTAAGCAAACATTTATTCTGCCAGATAAGTAATACAACATCCATCCATCCATCCATCCATCCATCCATCCATCCATCCATTCATTCATTTATTCATTCATTTTCACAATAATGCTACAGTACCTCCTGAACATGATTTGCTAAATGTATTAAAATATGCATATACACACATTCAATTTGAAAGAACAACAATAGCTGAGTTTTAATGATATTTTTTTAGAAACAACAACTATCCACTTTACTGAAATCCATTATGTGTTTACACTTGTTTTTTAATCAAAACAAATCTGTGCATGTGTGATGCCTTTTTTTGGTATGCTTCAAGGAAGAAAAATGTTTTTAATTTAATTAACTTCCTTAATGATTCCTCTGCCATAATCCTAAACTCTTGCTTCTCTAGTGGATTTACCTTAGATCCGATTAAAAAGCAGGAGATTGATAAATATTTGATCACGACTTGGAAGACAGGAAAATCACCTGTGGGCCCTATACCATGAATAAAATGTAAATTTTACATTTTATTTTATTGCATTGTTAAATTCTGTTTGCGATGCCAAGCTCTTGCATAAAGTTCAAAAAGTTTATTGTAGACATATTATAAATAAAATCAATTTGGTTTCTGTGCTCCCTAGTTAGGTTAATAGAATAACAGATTCTGTTTTAACTACTGGTATGTATGTTAAGTGTTTGCTGAGATGGAGATACTTTACTTTGACTTTTTTTGTAGCAGCTTTATATGGCAAAGAATACTCCTTAGCACTTTTGGTTGATGACTTTCTCCCCCTCCCCTCAAATATTTTTCAGTGGATTTTGATAGGAATCAATTCTCTGCAAGTCTAACTGCTCAGGATTTACAGCATGGAGCAGAAAATTCTATATGTCAGGACCACAGTGTATGTATTCCCCCTCAAAAAAAAATCTTCTTTTTCATTTTACTAAAACACAACTGCAGTCTGCTATAATTATGAAAGGTCGGCCCTAGTAAGGGAAAATGGCGCTCTTTGTTTTCTTACAGCGCCAGAAAGAGGAAGATATTTTCCTTCTTTTTTTCTTGTTGGTTTTTTTTTTCTTCTTCATTCCTCCTCAGGTCAAAAGGGCCAAAAATCTTTTAAAAATCTGCATGAATAACATTTCTGATTAAATTCCCATTATCAAGTCACCGTGCTTCTCGGGGAAACAAAAAGTATGTTGGTTGGCCATATCTTTTTCACATTGGGTGAGAAAATAGTCAAAGAGGTCATTTTAATCAAAGAAACTGCCCAGATAAAGAATTAAATGTAGGCTTCTCTAATGTTTTTCTAGAATTCTAACTTTGCCCTCTTTTTTTCAAATAATACATGCCTCATCTAGTTTTCTAAATTTTGTTTTACCAATGGGGAAAAATAAAATAATTAACTACCTCAGCATTCATGAACCTGCCAACTCTAAGGGCTTCCTTAGAGCATATTATACATTCACCATTTTAAAACTTTCTTCACCCATTTTCACTTCTCACTTATAGCTAAGTAGTAGACACTCCCTATTGTTCCCCAATTTTGCTAAGCTTCTTTGCAATAAACAATTTATTTAAAGATAGTGCTAGAATGTGTCATTAAAACTAACTTTTATTTTCCATTGAAAAAAAAGGTAAGTGGTTCAAATTAGAAATGGAGTTGGAAAGAAGATTGCACTCAAGATACCATACCCCTCTGTGTTATGTGTAATGTATAATATAGTGCAAAGAGGTTCATTCCTAGAATTGGGGGCTTATTTAGTCCAGTAAACAAATTTGGGCTTTATTTACTTTTTTTTCAACCAGCAAACAAAAACAAGAAACAACAATAGCATCAAAGATTAAGGCCCCATTTTTAAAGAGAGGCCATTTTTCTTAGCATCTGTTTTGTCAGCATGTAACTATTTATTTGATATAACTGAGCCTGCTGTAATTAATTACCTGGCATCACTACTCCTCAAGATTATTGTGGCAGCATCTGTGCTTTGGAATTGTCTCTCTTGAGAGATCAGACCTCCCCTTACCCTCCCTGGTCACTTTTAAAAATATATTAAAAACTGAGCTGCTTTGGGGAGTATTCCAGCTGAGGTCATGGCTTATGTCATCTTTCATCCTTAATTTTATTCATTGCTTACATTTTATCTTAGCAATTGATTTTGAGATCATTTTATTGGTCTATAATTTTATAATTTATATCTATTTTTTAAACTTTTAATGTACCATGGATGTTTTTATTCATTTTTCATAGTATTTCATGGAACCTGCTAAGTCTTTGGATTGAGGTAGGATATAAACGAGAGTATATAAATGAACGTAATATAAAATAAATATGCAGCAAGTTATTGCTGAAATTTAACTTACATACTAGGGCAGTTTGCAACTCCTTAAAGCAGCTATATTTTCTTTTTTTGGTTTAAGACATTGAGGACATAAAGGGTAAGCTAAATGCTGTGAAGGAACATTTTGCCTTCCAAATCAGTGGTCTGCACAATGCTATTATTGATTTATTTTATTTAAGAAAATGTGACGCTCAACTCACTCTAAGGGACTCTGGGCAATTTATCATATCTCTGCAAAAACTCTGATCTTGAACTGTCTGCTAAAAATCTCTGTAGGGCAAGCATTACCTTCTTTTAGGACAAATCAGTGGGCTTCATATCTTGGGACTTACATTATTGAAAACAGAGTTCAGTGTTTGAAATAATTGACTCATTACTACTTTTATGCAAAACAGTAAAACAAATTAATTAAAATATAGTCCCAAGAATTATCTCAGTAGTTTCAGTTCTTTCTATTTATTTGACTCCTGTATTCAATAACCCCCGACCCTCACCCCCCAAAAAAAAAAAAAAAAAGCTAGACATAGATTTTAGTGAAAAGAAGTGGGAGTAAATGGCCATTCTGTCTTTTGGCTTTTTTGTATCTTAATTTTTTTTTTTTAGAACAAGTGATCAGAAATTGAATTGAAGCCACACTTTGGATAAATACTTATCCAAAACAAGTAATATACCTGCTCTTTATAAAATTATCAGAAAATTAAAAACTGAAAATTCAAAATCCAATTATTGGATTACAAGTACATGTAATGAATCTTCTGAAATCTCCTAGTTCAGGCATAGAAGAGAATTAATACTGATATATGTATACCAAGTTAAAAAAGAAATGTGATCCAGAGCATTGTTCCATTTTGGCCCACTCTTTGAATATCTATATGGAACCCTTAAGTGTAAGTTGGTTTAACAACCATCAGAAACAGAACAAAGAAACCATTTCAGGCTGATAGATAATAGATAGGCAGTCCCAAGAGTTCATTAAGTTAGAACTATTTATGCTACATTCTGCCTGATAATCCAAAATAAATTACATTCAACTGTTAGTTCAGCTATTTTTCTCTAGTGAAAAGTCACCATCTCATCCTTTGTCTCAGTCAATAAAACTTGAATCATTTCATCCTGTTACATTTTATCCATTGTGAATCTACACACAGTAGTTTATGAAGATACTGGCAAGCAAGGTGTAAGGACAGAATGCAATATATATAATTATGAGTTTGCATTCAAAAAGCCCAGGGGGAATTCCACATTTATGGGGGGGAGGGCGGGTTTCTGCCCAGTATATACAGTAGCATCATTCTGTTCATCAATGGAGAAGATTATTTCTCCACATTCATTAGGAAGATGCTTCCAAAGACCTTGACTAACTCATGTCATTTTTTTTTTTGCACCAAATAACCGAGTCTGTAAAATAGATGGTTTTCCTTGTCACTTATATAGCCGATGGCAGGTCCCTGCATGTAAGCACCAGTCAGCATTCTTTCCTTTGGCTTAGAGCACTTTTCAGCGAGTGCTAAAGAATTGCTTTAAGAGCTCGAAAAGCTGTCAGATCCCCTGTGAGATTAAATGAATACACTTGCTGTAACAGAAAGGAAAGAGAAATCTGCTTGTTCGGGGCAAGCGTGCTTTGGCTTGCTGCTGTCAGAACAAGCGTAGGTTAAGACTACTGGTAAAGATTTTGAGCTTGTTCTATTTTCCTACCTGCCTAAGTAAAACTACAGATAATGGAATGCCTTTTTCCTCACAGTCTCTTAATAGAAAAGAACACTGAACGCAAAAAAAAAAAAAAAAAAAACCAGCAAACACCAAGATGGATGACAGAGAGAAAGAGGGCTTAAAAATGAAAGCAGTTTTGCTACAATTTTATTTTATTCAAAAGATTAAAATATAAAATCCAAAAGAAAAAAAAAATCAAACAGAGACAAAATAAAACTAAAGCAAAACATTGAAAAAAATGTGAATTAAAAAAAGGACAAAAGCACATATTATATCCCCTAGTTCAGTGGTGGCTAACCTTTTTGGGCTTCCCCTGCTGAAAATTGCACTTGCACTCATGCACTTGTGTGCCAGCACCCAGAAGGCAATGTGTGTGTGGGGGTTCCCACGCCCCCTGCGCATGCATATGAGACCTCCTGCATGCCCTGAGAATCTCTGCGCATGTGCATGTGTCTCCCGCACCCCCTGCCCCCACACATACATGCCAGATACCCAACAATCAGCTATTGAGTGGGTGGCATGCACGCAGTGGGGCTTTTCTGGGCATGCCGGCAGAAGTGGCTCTGCATGCCACATCCGGCATGCGTGCCATAGGTTCGCCACACTGACAAATCTATTGCAACAATAATCTTGTAAATGAAAAAAAAATTAAGTAGATTTCAATTTTACTTATTTACTTGTAACTAACAACCAGCTTTACTTTCCTCCAGTTCTAATCTGGTACACGGCAAAACATTTTTCTCTGTTTCCTTTGTTTCTTTCACTGCACATAAATCTAAAACTAAAGAGGGTTTAAGCTGCTTCTCTCATGAGTTTCAGCAATAGCAACTTCAGAACAGAAAACATTCTAAATGACCTTGATCCACCTTGTAGGAAGAAGATACAATTTGGGCTCAGGGCTACATGGGAACATGGCCAAAGAGTCCCCCCAAAGATTTTGCTGTCATTTCAATTAACAGTATATTAAATGTTCTTTTAGTTAGCCTTACTAAATTTTACTATCCCAAATATACCACTAAAAGTGAAGTCGTACACACCTTAAGTAAGAAATCAATGGCCTACCTGAGGTTCAGCATAGATTCTCTGCCAGAAACCCAATGTCCGAGTTTTGACCTGATACACTTAGAATATTTGCAAAGTGCTCTAGGCCAGGGGTCTCCAACCTTGGCAACTTTAAGACTTGTGCACTTCAACTCCCAGAGTTCCTTAGCAAGCTGAAGAATTCTCGGAGTTGAAGTCCACAAGTCTTAAAGTTGCCAAGGTTGGAGACTCGTGCTCTAGGCTATACATCCATACCTACACACACACACACACACACACACACACAGAGAGAGAGAGAGAGAGAGAGAGATAGACAGACAGACAGACAGACAGACAGGCAGGCAGGCAGACAGACAGACAGACAGACAGACAGACAGAAGAAATTGTGGTAAGTATGTGCAACCAACTACCAAATTTGATATTAATATGTTTGTGTGACCAAGCCATAAAGAAAGGGAGTCTCCGTGAGAAGTCCTGAATATTATACAAATGTGTGTTTTTCAGCTGAACTGCAACAAGCAGATCTCAGCGTGGGAAGACTGCTAATTGCAAAGCTTGATTGCAACAGCTAATCAGAGTCACAGGGAAAAGAAGTGTTGGGAATTAATTAGGCAAGGACCTTCAGAACAGCAGCGGGAAACCTCCTAGTGACCTTTATTTACAGTCAGTTAAACAGAAGTGTGACTAAAAATGCCAAGGAGCAAAATCGTATTATTAATATTGATTGCTTAAAGAAAATGAATAATTTAGAAGTCATCAGAATGCAGGCAAAGAGAAGGAAAAGCACAGATAGTGCCTTATGAACATCCATCTTTCAGAGTCCTGATATTCTGAAACAGAGATATTTTTATTTATTTTTTGCCATCACAAAACATAATTAATTTCATGATGGAGCACGCTTGCCTGTTTCTGCTGCTAAGACATGTTTGTAAATTGCAAAATGGACAAATGCCATCTGGTGCACAAAAGATTCCATATATTTGTAGATATATCACATATTTCCTTCATATTTTGAAGATGATAGCAGTGACTGAATGTTCTTTGAAGATACATAACCAGCTTCTGAAACCCTGGCTTATATTCACCAAGCATCCCCCCATGAATAACTTCTATCTCTGTTACACGAGCTTATTTTCTGATTTTATTTAAATCTCTATTCTTTACTCAGATGCCTAACAATTTCCTAAAATATAACAAAATCTAGAAAGTTAAAAGCATATATTAAAAGTAACAATAACAATACAATACATTTATTGATAGAGTCAATGCTTGCATATTGTATCATTATGTTAAATTCTGTAAATTAGGGTAGCAAAATATGGCCAGGGATTATTGTTAGGAATATAAGTCACCTAACAGCTATTTGGGTTGGACAATATATAAACCAGGATAGACATTTTAAAACTGTATCTTTAAGAAAATGAAAAAATGGTAATTGGGTGTGGTTTCTCAAACGGCCATAAGATGGAGCCAGAAACCTGGGTTGTTTTAGTCTTAGTCTCAGTGAGTCTCTGTTTCCTTCTGTTGGAGAGTATTGCCGTTCTTCCTAATTGACTGATATTCATGGATTTGATGTAAGTCTGATACAGAACTGTTTTTGACACTGGACTTTGATATTTGGATTATCCCTGGACTAAAAACTGCCTTGCTTGTGAATGACTTTGGACTGCTTGTTTTGAACTTTGCTTAAAATCTTTATTGGAAGTAAAAACCAACATTTACTGTACAGTGTATCTGTGTGCTGTGTGTGTGTTATTCAAACACTACTCTCAAATACGTCTCCCTGTATGTACTCATTCTCCTAACGGGGAATTACCTCAACAATTATATTTTTGCTCATTTCTTTTAAAAACCTTTACCCCAAGAAAGTTGGTGTACCTGTTTAAGTTTGGAAAGTTAAAAGTGTGGTGGTTCTAAGCATTCTTTTCCACACTCAGTAAGAAGAATCATATTTATATTGAAAGGAAATTGTTTGTTTAAGTCGCTGTACTGTGGGCAAAATCTTGCATGATTTCTATAACAGGATTTATTACAACCTGTCCCTTCCTAATACAGATAGTACTCAACTTACAACAGTTCCTCTAGTGACCATTCAAAGTAACAACAACACTGAAAAAGTGACTTATGACCGTTTTTCACAGTTACAACCTTTGCAGTATCCCCATGATTATGTGATCAAAATGCCAATGCTTGGCAACTGGTTCATACTTATGACTGTTGCAGCATGCTAGGGTTACATGATCACTTTTTGTAAACTTCTGACAAGCAAAATCAATGGGGAAGCCAGATTCAATTAACAAACATGACACTAACTTATCAGCCACAGTGATTCACTTAAAAACTGTGGCAAGAAATGTTGTAAAATGGGGCAAAACTGAGTGAACAAATTGTCACTTAACAACATAGATTCGGGGCTCAATTCTGGTTGTAAGTAGAGGACTCCCTGTACACGAATATAGCCCTTCATCTAAAAATCTAGATTTTCCTTACTTTCCTTTAATGACTGTGTGCTTCAACATCATCCATAGCCTTTCAACTTATATCTCTGAGATGCAGCAGCATCTGTTAATGATGAAGCATGGCCATGTTCCACACCATCATATCAAATGAGAGATATCAGGAAAATGCTTCCAAAAAAAGTTATATATTACAGTTAGACAAAGTGGTGTAACAAAATGGAGTGATTTTGTTTAACTAGTCTCTTTTTAAATCTGATTTAAACATATCTCTGCTGACTGCCATCATATGCATATACTGAGAAAAACACTTCAGGCTAGAAATACATGAATTGGTCCACCATCCGTTAGATTCTAAATAAAGAGTGTAATGACATCTTATCCACTAATGTATTTATTACAGCTAATGGTTTGTGGACCAATTCAAGTATTTCTAGCCTGAAGTGTTTTTCTCAGTATATGCATATGTAGATGGAAGGAAGGTATTAAAATAAACCATGGAGTCAAATGATAATGAATTGCAAAAGAAAGTATCTGACACAATTCAGTTACAGATTAATTATATACAGAATAAACACACATTGCTAGTGTTGTAAATATTAACTGCCCCACACTTACTTCTGAGCATTTTCAGGAATAAATTAGTTGGTCCTGCATAGGTTAAGTTTAATATTAGGAAAAAAGAGACATTAATATTGCTACAGAATCTTTGTTGTCCTTTTTCTGATACTACATTGTTTCACAGCAGTAGATCTCTGTTCTGTAAACACAACTTCATATTCAAGAATTGGCTTATTCAGCAGAAGGCTTGGATGGAAGAGGAAGAGAAAGAGATCAACATCTTGTGCTACTATGCACATTGGGTTAGCATTTTTGGTCAGTTGTGGTAGTTTCTGCTTCTTCTAATGGGACATGAATAATCTGAAAGTCTTTGTGGAAAATATGCCCCCTGAGATGAGTGGAAGTTAATGCCTTATAAGAAGGCTATGTTCCAGGGTTTAAGTTTTAGTCTTTCTCCCTTTTTTTTTTTTTTTAAATCTCAGTGACTATTCACATGTTGACTTTGGGAGTCCCATGAATTGCACTGATGCAACAGTTCTCGCTTGCCTGAGAACTGCTGGTTCCTGTATGTAGCATTCAGGAATTCAGAGTAATGCAGGATATATCATCATAATCAGCTATGCTTGTTTTGATTTTTAGATGGCCAGAATTATAACTTAAAAATATAGAAAAGTTCAAATGTTTCAAATTTAATCATCTATGCTTTTCATATTTGCATTCATATCTCTGAAATAGTCAAACTCAGTGACAGCAATTACTCTTCAAGGATAAAGGTTCAATAAAGTTGTAATGTCTGATCATATTAAACTTGTAAATAACATACCTTCCAGAATGGGATTTGTACCTTCTTACCATCAAAGTTATATTTGGATAGTCTTTCTCCTAAATATCACTTCATGTCCTGCCTCTTTTAAGTATTTTCTAGAGCAGTACTTTACAAACTTTTTCCTTCCTTACACAATACTATTTATTAGAAAGTACTTATTTAAATGTCCATGTTGTGGTTGAGTATAGTTTGTGTGTTTGTTGTGCCAGCAAGGACTGTGATGTTGATGCTATTATACATCTTGGTACAAATGATCTGTCCCAGAAGGATTTACTTTCTGTTCAGAAAGACTTCCAGAGCTTGATGTATGAACTTAGTAATATGGGCTGTAGATGTATCTTTTCAGAGGTTCTACCAGTATACAAGGAACCAAAAGGAAAAGGGCAGCATGTAGCAGAGTTTAATGTGTGGCAAAAGGAGTGGTGTAAAAGGGAAGCCTTTGGTTTTATTAGTCATGATGTCTGCAGCTGGTCCAATGAAAAACTGTACACAAGAGATGGTTTGCACCCATCAAAGAAAGGGACTGAATTACTTGGCATTAAATTCACAGATTTCCTGGATAAACATTTAAACTGAACAGCGGGGACAGAGAATTAATGGATTCAGAACATTTCTGTCCCCAGCAACCTAAAACTAATAAGGATACCAGTGCATGCAAAATAGATGTTTGTGCAGGTAAGATTATCAACCTTGATGCCAACCAAAACCAAGCATTTAATAGTGAGTGCCATACCATGTGCACTAATCAAACAGGTGGCAAGAAAGTAGGGGCAGGCAGGCACAACACAGGTTATGTAGACAGTAGTGTCAGACATAAAGATCTCAAGTGCCTATATACAAATGCACAAAGTCTGGGGAACAAACTGGGTGAACTCGAACTACGAATACATGAAGGTAAATATGATATAGTTGGAATAACAGAAACTTGGTGGGATGAAACCCATGACTGGAACATACTGGTAGAAGGATACAAACTATTCAAAAAAACCAGACCCCATAAAAGAGGAGGTGGAGTTGCACTGTATGTAAAGGACCACTATATTGCTACAGAAATACATGAAACCAAAGATGAAAATCTCCTAGGATGCATATGGGTCAATATAAAAGAAAAAAAGAATGACATGGCCATAGGTGTATATTATAGGCCACCCAATCAAGCAGAAAATATAGATGTCCTTTTTGCCAGCCAACTAACAAACGTATGCAAGAAACATACAACAATAGTAATGGGAGACTTCAATTATCCTGATATCAATTGGAAAACTAATTCTGCACCAAGTGAGAAATCAAATAAGTTCCTAACCAACCTAGCTGACAACTTTGTTGTCCAAAAGGTAGAGGGTGAAACTAGAGGGACAGCCATACTGGACTTAATTCTTACAAACAGAGAAGTGATAGAGGGAATTGAAACTGCAGGAACCTTGGGTGAGAGTGACCATGTCATACTAGAATTCAGCATAACACAAACACAAGCAACAGAACATAATGACACCAGAGTCTTGGATTTTAAAAGAGCTGATTTCAATAAACTCAGGAAGAACTTGGGAAAGATTCCATGGATGAAAATCCTAAAGGGGAAAACAACTCAAGAATCTTGGGAAACTCTAAAAAGTATGATCATAGAAGTCCAGAGCAGCACAATACCACTGAGAAAGAAAAACAAGAAATCCAAGAAGAAACCAGCATGGCTGCACAAAGATCTCTCTGGCAAATTGAAAGAAAAAAAGGACAAGTACAAAAAATGGAATGAAGGACATACAACTAAGGCAGAATATCAGCAGATAGCCAGAATCTGCAAAGACAAAGTCAGGATAGCAAAGGCTCAGAACGAACAAAGACTTGCAACAAAAGTCAAAGATAATAAAAAACGTTTCTTCCAACATATAAATAACAAGAAAAAAATCAAGGAAACAGTCAGTCCACTAAAGAGAGAAGATGGCAAGGAAGTAACAGGCAACAGAGAGAAAGCAGAACTGCTTAACTCATTCTTTGCATCCATCTTCACACAAAAAGAAACTATAGCTCAACCCACCAAAAACATAACTGTAAAAGACAGACCAGAAATAAAAGTTAAAATAAGCAAAAAAATAGTAAGAGAACACTTGTCTGATCTTGATGAAAACAAATCACCGGGGCCTGATGGATTACATCCCAGAGTTTTAAAGGAGCTGGAAGAGGTCATCTCAGAACCACTGCACTATATATTTTAAAAATCCTGGAGCACCGGGGAACTACCAGAGGACTGGAAAAGAGCTGATGTGGTTCCCATCTTCAAAAAAGGAAAAAAAAAAAACAGACCCAGGAAACTATAGACCAATCAGCCTAACATCAATAACTGGGAAGATACTAGAAAAGATAATAAAAAACAGATCTGCCAACATCTAGAAACAAGTAAAGTAATAACTAGCAGTCAGCACGGGTTTGTTAAAAACATATCATGCCAAACCAATCTTATTTCATTCTTCAACACAGTGACTAAATTAGTAGACCAGTAAAATACTGTGGACATAATATATTTAGATTTCAGCAAGGCATTCGACAAAGTAGACCACAACCTACTTCTTAGTAAGCTAGAAAAAAGTGGGATAGTACCACCACTAGATGGACTCGCAACTGGCTGGCAAACCATACTCAATGAATAGTCCTTAATGGGTCTAAGTCTACATGGAGGGAAGTAAGCAGTGGGGTGCCACAGAGGTTCCGTCTTAGGCCCAGTACTCTTCAATATCTTCATTAACGACTTAGATGAGGGAATAGAAGGGGAACTTACCAAATTTGCAGATTATACTAAGCTGGCAGGAATAGCTAACACCCAAGAAGATAGGGTCAAGATCCAGATGAATCTTGACAGACTAGAACACTGGGCCATATCTAACAAAATGAAATTCAATGTAGAGAAAAGTAAAGTCTGTGAGAGGGATCTTGGAGTCTTAGTGGACAACCAGCTAAATATGAGCCAGCAGTGTGCAGTAGCAGCCAAAAAAGCTAAATGCAATCCTAAATTGTATAAACAGAGGAATACAATCAAGATCAAGGGAAGTACTAATACCAGTCTATAAAGCCTTAGTAAGGCCACACCTAGAGTACTGCATCCAGTTTTGTTCACCACATTATAAAAAAGATGTTGAAACTCTAGAAAAAGCACAGAGAAGAGCAACCAGGATGATTAGGGAACTGGAGGCTAAAACATACAACAAACAGTTGCAGGAACTGGTCTAGTAAAGAGAAGGACCAGGGGAGACATGATAGCAGTCTTCCAATATTTGAGGGGCTGCCACAGGAGGAAGGGATCAAGCTATTTTCTAAAGCGCCTGTAGGCCAGACAAGGAATAATGGATGGAAACTGAACAAGGAGAGATTTAACCTGGAAATAAGGAGAAACTTTCTGACAGTGAGAACAATCAACCAATGGAACAGCTTGCCCTCGGAAGTTGTGGGAGCACCATCACTTGAGACTTTCAAGGAGAGATTGGATTGCCATTTGTCAGAAATGGTGTAGGGTCTCCCGCTTGGGTGGGTGGGGTTGGACTAGATGACCTACATGGTCCCTTCCAACTCTGATTATCTGTTATCTGTTACGTGTGGCATTATGCAAAGAAAAAACACTTTAACCCAATTTGGGAAGCTCTACTCTAAAGACTTGTCTATTCTCAGATTTTATTATACAGCTCCTTACATATAAGTTGAATCTGATTTCTTTATTACAATTTTTATTAAAAATGTTATTTTATTTACAAATTACCTTAATCTGGAAACTAGAACAAGTGAAAGATTCATCTTAATTTCAGATTATGAGACAGAGCAAATTTTCATTTACATAGGGTAAACTGAATCTGCTCAATTTTTGACTTAACATCGGTTTGTTCTTCCTGCAGTATTTGACAATGTTACATGGTAAAAATGAAAAAAAAATATTTACATAAATTTTCATGGTGGCGGGGGAGAGTAGAGAGTCAGTAATTACAGGCATGGTTGCCCTCCAGGGTTATCATTGCAATCAAGCCTCCACTGGATATCTCAATCAAAACTTTTTGGAGATAACGAATTTTAATGGAAGGACAAAGCATTATCCTGAAGAAATCATAGTGAGTTGATATGTTATTCATACTAATAGTATTGGAAGAGCAGCGACAGTAGCGTTTGTATTAAATTATCAAGAAATTTGAATGTGATAATAGGAATAGCACTTAGACTTATGTACAGCTCCATAATGTTTTACAGCACTCTCTGGGCAATTTACAATGTCAGCATATCGCTCCCAACAATCTAGGTCCTCATTTTAGTGACCTCAGAAGGATGGAAGGCTGAGTCAACTTTAAGCCAATCAGAATCAAACTCCAGACTGTGGGCTGAGTCAGCCTACATTCTAACCATTGCACTACCATAGTTCTTAAATATAAATTTAAATATAGATAAATACAGGTACTACCTATTCACGCAGTAAGGAAGACTTCCTTTCTTTTTCCATCACATACCATAACAGATTATTCTGTTTGACAATTTCCTAGAAGTCAACAGGTTTGTTGTAGGCCAGAACTCAACTGAACTGCTTTTCCTACTCCAAAGATTTTCCTTATTTTAGTTTCAAAGCAAAGAGAGTACACATTTTTTCCACATAAGCTGCTGACTGAACAAGAAAAAGAACAATGCATACATGTCTTATGTGCTAAACAAAGAAAACAAACAAAAACTAGGCATATGTATTCATGTCATGTTTTACAATTAAATTATTCATATGTCAGTTCATTTAAAATATGGGGACAAGGTAAATTAAACATCTGAATTAGGGTATGCAGTTCAGATTTTTAAACAGTTTTCCAAATGAGGCTCCTTGTGATAAACTGCTTGTTCAAATATAGATAGGGAGATGAGCCTATTGTATAACTGATGAAGAGTGACTATGTTTTGAATCGTGTAATAGTCTATTTGAGACCATAAAAGCATGAAAAATCCATTCCTGTTGTTTTGTTAGCTTTCAGACTCTGGCATATAACTGAAAAGAGCATATATCTCTATAATAACCAAGGAGACTTCTAGACAAAAGTCAATAACGTAAAATAACTGAAGTTCTAAAGGGAATCACTGTGATACAATATTACTTCTCTGACAACATGTGTGTATTGTGTATGTGCATGCACACACACACACTTTCAAGTCAGTATTGACTCCTGGCAACTGCCTGGACAATTCCCTGTGATTTCTTTGCAGCATTTCAGAAGCAGTTTGCCACTGCCTGCTTCTAGGGCTGAGAGAAGCCACCCAGCTGATTTAATGTCTAAGATGGGACTAGAACTCAAGTTCCATAATTTTTAGTTTGGTGCTTTTACCACGACACCAAACTGGCTCTCTCTGAAAATTAGAATTCATAAATTTATCTTGATCTCTCACACTTTAATTGAATGAAATCTTTTTTTAAATTTATAGAAAGATCCCTTACAAATGCCAACATACTCTTCTGTTGATATTATGCTTCAATCTGGTATTTAATGCTTCCTTATCTTCTTGAAATTTAACTTAATAAATTCCAAAAACCATTTATAAATCTATAAACAACCGCATTCTGCATTTTTGATAAATGATATGTACCCTACAACTTAAAAAAACAAAAATTCAAAATTCTGTTAAAGTGATCTAAGGTATGAACTTCACTCTTACTAACAAAAAGTTCTTCAAAAAAAGAATTTCTTAATATTTTCAAATAAGGATGTTTCCATCTAATTAATTTAACAAAAGAGTAAGTGGAGCAGACCTGCATTCTATATTTCCATAGTAGCTAATATAGTAAGAAGAGGCATCCAATACTTATCAACTTAATAGTTTACAAAGCAAATTTTCAGTGAATAAAACATACCATTCATCAATGTAAAATATATATATATACCTTACATTATAGACATAAATCAGGAACATTAAAATCTCCTTTATCAAAAATGGGAAGTTTTCTGAATAAAAATGGTAAGGTTGCCCCAAACTAGTGTTACATCAACAGAAGAGAATATTTGCAGCTCAGAGTTGAACTATGGAGACCTTAGTGACAGTCCTCTCTGAACTTGATGGTTTTCTTGCAAATGTTTCATTATCCAACTGGGTAACAGCATCAGTGTTAAAACAAATTTGGGTTAGCTCTCTTTATACACAAGTGGCTTGCCTTGTCAGTGTTGGTGGGAGTGTTCTTGGTGGTTCCTTGATTAAGCTGTTCTTTGCTGTTTGATTGTCTAAGTTAGTAGTTTCTTGATTGGGTATTGTTTACTGCTTCATTGTTTGTCGAGTATTAATCTTGGTGTTATTCTCTGCTTATCTGGGTATTGACTGCTAGTACGGATGTGCTTTGGTTCAAAAATGCTGAGAATTCCTGGAAGCCTGGCACTCAGACAAATCAGCCATCAACAGGCACATAGAGATAAACAACATCTAATACCAGTCAAATGAGACAATCAAAAGGCTAAAAAGAAAATAAAAAGACCAAAACACTTCCTTGCCAGCAATCAACACCCAGACAAACAGAGATTAACACTAAGATCAAAACTACAGCAATAAAGCTGTAAACAACACCCCAATCAAGGAACTACCAACTCTTATGTACCACAAAAAATATTTACCAGACACTTGTGAAAATTTTTCTAAGCCCACTTGTTCATCACTCATAGAAATAAGTTTTTGCTGTTGTTTTTCTAAATTTGAAATATCTTGACAATAAAAGTTTTGAGAGTCCATTCCTATTCCCATGAAGCAGACAGGTGGAAATTGATGGGAATCTGATGGACCTTATCTAAAAATCCACGATCTCGTGCAAGGTAGTTTCAATAAAATCATCAGAAGGTTCCCAGAATGTTTATGTTGCTCATGTGCAATTGTGCTTGCATGTTATTTGTTTACTTTTTTTTACAACATAACTAAAGCAGTCACATTTTTTTCTATATTTGGATTGGGAAATCCAGCTTTCATTTTGATCAGTTCTGGCTGCAATATATCAACAGGTATCACAAGCTAAGCCTAGGTAATCTTTCATTTGTTTAAACTCAAATGCCATACTTGTTTAAGATGAGATCTCCTACTTTCATTACCTTCTTCAGTAACTTTTGGAGGAAAAGATGGCACTAATGCTATGTTGCAGCCTATAAGGTTTATCTGTGTATTTGATTTCCTTTTTTAAAACCTATTTGGGAGACTATATTATGATTCATCCTGAACTCAGTTCTCTGATTTAAACCATTTTATGAAACGCAAGAATTTAATTCTTTCCTTTTGCCATCTACCTAAAATAAGTTGATAGATTGATCAAGTTTACCAATATTTGTACATTCTTGAGAGTTTAATTTAAGTGATCATTATAGGACTATCATCCTATTATGAGGGAAAATAATTGTATTTATGAAAATGTGTTGGGGTCAGCAGGAACAGTTCTTCAAACTTACTGTTTATAAAAATTATTCAGTCATGAATTCAGTTCGGCTCCTATTTCAGTAAAGATTGTTTTGACATTTATGACAAAGTGGCTTATCCTACTGTCTCTTTAAAGTACTGTATGCCTTGATTGATCCATCAAGTCTTATCCTCAAATCCTCTCAACAATAAACTTTCCCAAAAATCTTCTTTTGGAGAAAATATTCTCAGAGCTGCTTATTGGCCCAGTGCTGACAAAGTTGTTTCTAATCTTGATCAGCTTGTTAGACGAATTTGACATTTTAGAGTGCACAACCCTGCTCCAATGTGCTCCATCTACATCTGGCACAAATTGTTTAGAAGAATCTAAAGACATTCCATGCTGTTTTTTGGCTGTGTTTCAACAGCAGTTTTTGCTGTGGCCTACATTCAGGAGTTAACAATTTCAGAAAAGGAGGAGGAGGAGGAGGAGAAATCTTTCTTTCATTCTTGAACTGAGATTAATTTCAAATTAATCACTCTAACAAATAGTTCATATAAATATGCTTGCTGTAATAATTGTTTGTTCTTGGTAGAGAAAGCCACAAAAATCCACAAAAAGTAGTTTATTCAAAAGGGGGATTCTTCCTATTTGTACTCAGCACTCTCTTTGCATATTAAACAATCCCCAAAATAATGATTTTACCAATCCTTACTCTAATTCAATTTTTTCCCATTTAGGTTATCACATAGCTTAATATACATTAATGTATGTGTACATTGTACATATTACTTGCTAATGCATTGATATGCTTAATTAAACTTCAGTTCCCATTAAACCCTAATCATATGACCAATCCTTAACAGTTGTAAGAATTACAATTCATCACCACAAGTTGATTTGTCCTAATGAAAGCAATGTTATATTTGTTAAAAATATATGTAGGAATTCTTCATGCTTAGTTATGTAGGTGTAATCATAGCTAGCCTAATGGTAGACTATTTCTTTTTTGTCACCATCTCAAATATACTTTCAGAGAATTCCCCCATCCTTTTAACATAATGATAAGATGTTAAGGCCTAGAATGAATGGATACACAATATACACAGCCGTAGAGACTTATAACAAGTGAGTAGTTGTCAATAAGAGACACGTCTTGATAATAAATTAATTACCAACTAATGGTAACAAGTCTGATTTTCTCTCTCTCTCTCTTTTAAAATACATGCTACTTAGTCATATAGATGCAACTGAACTAAAAACAACTAGGTGAGTTTAAAAGGTAAATTAAATATCACCAAAATTCATATTATAAAATAGCTGTGCTGGATACTATCTTGGAGATACCCAAAGTGCTGGTTATAGACTGTGTCACATTTTTTTATTTTTTTATTTATTTTTATTTGTATCCTGCCTTTATTATTTTTACAAATAATTCAAGGTGAACATATTCAACACACCTTTCTCCTCCTATTTTCCCCTCAACAACAATCCTGTGAGATGGGTTGGGCTGAGAGAGAGTGTGGTCTAAAGTTATCCAGCTGGCTTTCATGGCTAAGGCAGAACTTGATTCAACAGTCCCCCATTTTCTAGCCTGGTGCCTTAACTGCTAGAACAAACTGGCTCTTTATGCAATCGAAAAATCTTGTAGGAATCTCTATTAAAATATTCAGGATATATTTCCCATCCTTCACCATTAGACAGAAGGGAAATGAAAGGTGTTTTTTTTAGAGAATAAATGTTTGCTAAAATAGCTGAAAACAGTTGAATGTAGGAGCATGTTGTCAACCTTTTTAGGAATATGAGCACATCTGTAGAAATATGAAAGTAAGTTGAATGCACTGGGGCTGTAATATTTAAGAAGTGTGCATGGCAAAATAAAAATGGATAAGATCAATAATGAATGAATGCTGAACAAATGTGGATGGAATCCAGAAATGAGTGTCCAGTATGCATAAAATACATTAAAGTAATCTGGTTATCTACAGAGAATGAAGAGGATTTAAATTGCTAAATAAATATACACAACAAAAATGATGGGACTGAGAAGAAGAGAAAGACCACAATTCACTTTTAAGATTAATCAATCCACTTAAATTTAATACTAAAGGGGTAAAAATACAGCAGCTTTTCTGGTACTAAATTTCCAGATATATCCAGTTGTTTTGGGGGCACTACATCCATTTGTAGCTGGTGGAGATAAAGAACACAAAAGTCAATCAGATAATCAAGTCTTCAGATCTCACACTAAGCTGATGACAACTAGGACACTGACCTATCCAAGAAACAGTTTTAATGAAAAATCTATATATGTCATTCACATTTATTTGCTTGTCACTTTGTTAAATTTGTGTTTTGTGTCCCTTCTAAATGGTACTCAAGACAGTGAAGAATAATGGTGTAAATATATTAACAAGCAGTAAAAGAACAATAAAAAATTAACACTTGAGAAAGCCCGTGCTGAGGTAAAGGCATGACTATAATCAATAAAAAGAGCTAATTAAGAAACAATTACAATTTCAAGATATCCCAAAGCCTGTCAAAATAAACATTTATTGATTTGCTAGTAGAAATCCATTAGAGACAGGCAAGCCTTGGTAAAGAATTAAAACATTTGAAAGCAGCTATTAAAGTGACCTTCTTTTCTCTACCAATGTGTCAAATGTTAACATTACAAAACAAGAAAATATTCCCTGAAGATATTAATAGTCAGAGACTCCTGTAGGATTTTCAATATTTTAGGTTGCATAAGAGCTAGTTTGGTCTAGTGGTGAAGGCACCAGGCTACAAAACAGGAGACTATCAGCTCAAGAGCCTCTTTAGCCATGAAAGCTGGCTGGGTGACTTTGGGCCAGTCACTCACTCTCTCAGCCCAATGAACCTCACAGTGTTGTTGTTGTGGGGAAAGTAGAAGGAGGGAGGTGTGTTAAATATTTTTATTTACTATGTATTTATTAGCAGGACCATAGATTTTTTATTAGCAGGAGAGGCCTGGGTCCAGAACACGGGTGCTGAGCTCAGAGCCATATCCACTTCTACAGAATTAAGCAGCTAAAATTCCTCACAGATAATGGGGCTGCATTCTATATCATAATAACATAAAACAACTTTGCTTGAATAATACTATTGCAACACATCTTGTATCAAGTTGTAGTCAACTAACATCTTCAGAATATTTGTTTTGCTAATACTTTGATATTTTGTTCATGAACTGATTAATACATGCTTTTATTTGCTATAGTCCATAATTGAATCAACAGTCACAGTGCTAACTTAAATTATGAAAGTGTCACTTGAGTAGTTTACGAGTACCAAGAGTGAAAATTAAATTTCACTTTGATGTTCTGCCTAGGACCAGGAATTACTGCTGATAATATATTGAAAGTAAATAATATGTGTCACGTTATAAACAGGAAATAAGATCCCTTAGTTCAGAATTCCAGATGTGGTTATGTGTTATGGCAGAAAAGTGCAAACAAGATCCCAAAAAATGTCCAATCTAAAATCTCTTTTACTTGATTCTTTGTTGTTATTTAAATGGAAAGCTACATCTCTTGATATTCATTTAAGATTCAAATCAAAGGAACTGTGGATAGGAAGTCCTTCAGACAAGCACTGTGAATTGACTGAAAACTGTGTCATCCATGTAAAAAGAAATTACGTGTGACCTAGAGTAATTACTTGTTTTATATTATTTTATTTGTTTATTTAAAATATTTGTATAACCATCCATATTCTAACCAACTTTGGAGGCTCCCAATTAAAAGTTAAAACAATAACACTAAACCTATTTAAACATTAAAAACAACAGAAACATGATGTCAGGCCAAACTTCTATTGTGCAGTCATACAATCTTATGCCATAGCTTGGGGAAAAGCCAGGTCTTCAAAACTCTACAGAAAACTAGGATAGAGGCCTCCCTAACTTCATGGGGCAGAGTAGGCTGCCACAGAAAAAGCATGCTTCCTAGCTCCCATCAGATGGCAATATTTAGGAAACAAGTCTAGAAGACTAACCACTCTATATTTTTTATTTATTTATTAAAACTTTTATGTCACCCATCTCCCTGTGATTCTGTGCAACTTGCAAATTATAAAATAAGTAAAAAATAATTAAAACATAAAATGGCTAAAACATACAATGAACAGTTGCAAGTACTTGGCATGGTTAGTCTAGTGAAGAGAAGGACTAGGAGAGATATGATAGCAGTGTTCCAATATTTGAGGAGCTGCCACAGAGAAAAGAGGGTCAAGCTATTTTCCAAAGCACCTGAAGGGCAGACAAGGAATAATGGGTGGAAACTGATCAAGGAGATATTCCACGTAGAAATAAGAATAAATTTTCTGACAGTGAAAATCAACCAATGGAACAGCTTGCCTTTAGAAGTTGTGGGAGCTTCATCACTGGAAGCTTTCAAAAAGAGACTGGACTGCTATTTGTCAGAAATTGTGTAAGGTCTTTTGCTTGGGGGTGGGGTTGGACTAGAAAACCTAAGGTCCCTTCCAACTCTGTTAATCTTTTAAAACAGTGATCCCCAACCTTTTTTATGCTGCGGCCCGGTACCAGCATCAGCTGGGCGCCGCGGCCCGGTACCGGCATCAACTGGGCGCCGCCATCTTTTTTTGACGAAAAAGTGCTTCCGGTGACCTCACGGAAGCACTTTTTATCAAAAATATGGCGGCGCTAGCGCTTCAGTGAGCTTTTCGGGTAGAAATGGCTTTCTACCGGAAAAGCTCACGAAGCGCTGGCACGCCATCTTTTTGATGAAAAAGTGCTTCCGGTGAGCTTTCTACCGGAAAAGCTCACGGAAGCACTTTTTATCAAAAAGATGGCGGCGCCAGCAACCAGCGGCCCGGTAAGACTTGTTCCGCGGACCGGTACCGGTCCGCGGACCGGTGGTTGGGGACCCCTGTTTTAAAACATTAAAACATTAAAAACTATATAGATTAGAATACTGTTAAATATTGTACCAAAACCAAAACTAAGTAAGCTAAGAGATAGATGGGATTGGGATAAAGTCTTCTTACTTCATCAGCCACCTCCAGAAATGATCGCCCCACTCGGATGCTCAGGCCAATTGTCAAAGCCAGGTTTTAATACCAATACAGAAGGCCAAAAGGGAGGGGGTAGTTCTCAGCTTCAGTGGTAGAATGACCCACAGAGATGGGGTCACAATGGAAAATGTTTTTTGCTTTGATCCTGCCTGTTTCGATTCCTTAGTAGGTGGGATACTGGTGACACGAGTGGGGTGGGCTTATCCCATTTGGGGAGAGATGGCTCTTTGGATACATGGGCTCATGCCGTGTAAGGCTTGGGTAAATCTTGAATTGGATTTGGAAGCAAACTGGTAATCAATGATTTGTTTGTTTGGGTAGATGTCCTTAAGGAAAGGCAGTCCCACATATCACTGACTCTGTCCCATGTAGGTCTTTAAAGACAATGATCAGCACTTTGAATTACACCCAGAAAGAAACTGAAAGCTAGTGCAGCTCACAGAACAAAGGAGTTACCCCCCCCCCCCCCATTATTTTGTGTGCATTCTGGACCAGTTAAAGTTTTCAGAACATCTTTAAGGAATTGTAGAACACATTGCAGTAATCCAAATGGAAGATGACAGAGGCATGAGTTACCATGAGCAAGACCTCTTTTCAAGTACCAACTTTAAGTCAAGATCCTGGCCTTAACAATATAGTGTTTAGCTAAATATATTTTAGCATATATTGTGTAAATTAAATCACAAATTTCTTACATAATTTGTTTATTATGTCAATTTATATAGTTGCCCGTCTCTATGATTCTGGGGTAGTCACATACAATTAAAAACCAATGTACTATAAAAACACACACAACAATTCATAGCCGAGCTAGTCTTCTATTTCAGTATGGAGTCAGGGATGTGTACATTTTCAAAATCAATCATTGTTTGCTACAAATCTACAAATCCTAAAAAGATTACAACACCTGGAAATTTTTTACTGAATATCAGATTGTTCTTACATTCCACCCACACTTTAATTTATTGCTCCCAGTTTTCAACAGAAGAGAACAAAAAGGACAGGAACTAGTATATAGCCAGAATACTTCTGTAAAAACCTGCTTTTAAAGCTCTATTTCTGGAAGATAATATAATGAGTAAGAGGACTCAGTAGTTAAGGAGTTAAGCACATGAGCAGGCTGTATTGTTTTAAGCAGAAGGAAATGTTCTGCTATTAACTGAAATCGGTGATAGCTTTTAAGCCAGCTGAAAATCTATTGCATATTAATTATGCCATGAACTCTTATCCAGCCTAAATTCCTGTTATGTGAATTCTAAGACTGAACAAACACAGTAAAAATATTCCATGAATATTTATTGAAATAATTAACTAGAATTGGTTGCACTTCTGCCTGCTGTATATTTGTATTCCACCAGCATTTTATTATTTTATAAAGTACTTACATGATTGCAAACCACATGTTTCTCTAACTGATATTTATGCCAAATATGAAACTTACTATAGTACATTTCTCAAGCTGACAAACCTTTAGAGCAGGGGTGTCGAACTGGATTTCTTCGAGGGCCCGATCAGCATTGGTGTTTTTTTTCCATGGGCCAGTGGGGGGTGGATGGGGAGCAGGGGAGGGTTAGATGGGATGGATGCCTCCTGCCAAAACGGGGCATGGGAGGCCATGTACAGCCCTTCCTGCACCTCGTTTTTCCATCTCTATAACCTCCTGTAGCACTCTACTAGCCAAAAATGGGCCACGTGGAGGTCCTGCGAGGCCCCTGCATGGCCCATATTCGGCCTCCCAGCAGAGATGGTATTCAGCAGGTTCTGACCAGTTCTGGAGAACCAGTAGTGGAAATTTTGAGTAGTTTGGGGAACCAGCAAATACCACCTCTGACTGGAGATTTTACAGTATCCTTCCCCTGCCACGCCCACCAAGCCTCACCTACAGAACCGGTAAAAAAAAATTTTTTTGAATCCCACCACTGCTCCCCAGCCTCCAGAAGCACTCTGCCAGCTAAAAATGGGCTGCACACACAACCACCTGTTTTTGACCGGCAGAGTGCTGCTGGAGGCTGGTGAGGCCTCCGCACAGCCTGTTTTGGCCAGCAGAGACACTGCAGACTAGTCCTTTGATATTTGCAGGTCAGTCCCATGGGCCAGATTTAAGCACCCTGCGGGCCGGGCCTTGAGTTTGACACTCCTGCTTTAGAGGTATTGGAATACAATTCCCATTACCAGGAAATAATTCTGGGTAGGAAAACAGGACTAGTGGTTTAACATATCTGGATATTGATATATTCAGATATGTTGAAGGAGGCAGATACATTGTAAACCTAAAACCGTCTTTTGATGGGTTATTTTGCTCTGATCAAATTTCACTTGAAATACTTTTCAAAGCAGCTCCTCAGATTGAAGAAACCCCTTTCCTTAAAACTGTCAGATTGGTGCTGTTACATTTCTTTAAACTGGACAAAGGGACTTTGGCAGATGTGCCACACAAATGCAGAGTCCCCTCTCACCGGAACAAAGTGGCTTGGAGCACTTCTTCCATTCTTCCTTCTGTCTGGATCAATCTGACAATTAGCAGACTGGAGCAGTATCACTACACAACCCATCTCTCATTTGTTTATCACATTACTATTTAACTGGCATGCTGATGTACAGGAAGTCCTCAACTTACAACAGCTTATTTAGTGACCATTCGAGATTACCATGGCATTGAAAAAAGTGATTTATGAACATTTTGCACACTTATGACCTTTGCAGCAACCTCATGGTCATGTGATTTACATTTGGATGCTTGACCACTGATTCACATTTATGATGGTTGCAGTGTCCCGAAGTTATGTGATTCCCTTTTGCAGCCTTCTGACAAGCAAAGTCAATGGGGAATCAAGATTCACTTAATAACAGTGTCACTAATTTAAGAACTGCAGTGATTCACTGTGGCAAGAAAAGTGATAAAATGGGGCAAAACTTAACAAATTTCTCACTTAGCAACATCAATTTTGAGCTCAATTGTGGTTGTAAATTGAAGACTTCCTGTATTTCTTTTCACTAATTTAATAGGCTGCATAGAACCTGCATACCACTTTCTGAAAAACATACACTTAAAAGAGAATCAGGTCAGCTAAGAAATAAAGAAGTGATAAAAAGAAAATATAGGGAAGTAAGCCCAAAAGTTTTATTGAAGTCAGATCTAAGGGTAATTCAGATATCAAGCTATAAGCATTAGATGAAGTTCAGTCTCATCCATCTTTCTGTTCACAGAATAGCTAATTTGATTATGCCCATGGGGAACTCCTAAGCATCAGAAGAGCCCCAGTGCCTGCATGAAAAATTAAAAACACAGATTCCCAAAGATGAATTCCATTTTAAACATAAGCATGAATTACGGGTCATGAATCTTTCAATACTGTTATATTTATTTAGATGTAGAGGCAACTGATGTGGATTCATAGCATAAGCATACCAACAAATCCATTGCTATCAAATTTCACTGGAAACTAATATTTACAGCAAGCAATTCTCTTTACCTTCTTTCCAAGTCAAGTCCAAACTGCCTTCTTCTTATTCCCAAACCAAACCACAGCAATGAGAAAATAATGAAAATCTACCCTTTCATACTGTCATGTGTTTTTCCCATTTGTTCTCCTTTGCAGATGCCTATGGCCTTCTATAAAAACCTTGAGGCAAGATGCTTCCTCTCTTATCTTGAGGAGTAAAAGAAAGATAAGCTTTGTCCACCTATCATACCTTTTTGAGCCACTAAAAGGTATCAAATGTTCTTGGTCAACCTTTAAAAGACAAAGTTGCAGGGCCTCAAAAAGAAGAGTATTGCTCAGAGAAGGTTGAGCCTTAAGAATTGCAGGAGCTGCAATGGAATGTAAAGGATCATCTGATCAACTTCACCCCTGTAATAATATAATAATAATATAATAATAATATAATAATTAATATAATAATAATATAAAATATAATATAATAATAATATAAAATAATATAATATAATAATAATATAATAATAATATAAAATATAATATAATATAATAATATAATATAATAATATATATTCACTGGCCTCATCTCTGATAACATGTTGCTTAATTTAATTTAATTACACTTCATTAATCCGTGCTGGTTTTATTTGTTTGCTTGGTTTTCTAATGAAATAGACTCTATCCATTCTATAGTCTTTTAAAATTTCATTACACATATTCTAATTTACCATACTTATTAAGATAAATCTCCTATTGCATTTACCTTGATTATATCTGGGGAATCTTTTGCATGAGAAGACATCTTGTATTATGTAGAAGCCAAGGGAAAAAGGGGTATGCTTTCATGAGCTACAGCTCCCTTATCTTCATTCCCCAAAAGGCAAAAGTCCACTTCCTGAATTTGTCTTACACATATTTCTTTTATTAAGGAAAACTTCCTTTTATGAAAACAGGATAACAGTCATCCCTGTCCTTTTGGGGGAAACACAGGATAATTATTTCCTTTTTGTTAGCCCTTTCTTTGTCAAACCACTGATGGATTGAATCCAATCTCATAATAGCTTCCATTATTAACCATATATTGATACCATTTGTTAATTTGCCCTTATGAGAAAAATAATGCTTCTGTTTAAACTCTCCTCAGCACTTCTTTTTCTTTTGAACTACGAAAACCTATAATTGCCTCAACTGCAAGAAAATCTCTGAAGGACATTTCAGAGTGAGAAGAGCAAATATCTTATCAGCCATTTTTTTCTAGGTTGGTTTTAGAGACCTTCTATCTCTAGTTCAGGATAGAGTTACACAATTTGGAAATCCTCCTGGATTCACAGCTTCTGCTAGAAAAAGGGAGAAGCTGTGGTTAAGAGGGGCTTCACACTACTTGTTGTGTGCCATTTGTGCTTGTTTCTAGATTGGGAGGCTCTGCTCATGGTCACTCATGCTTTAGCCACTTGGACTATAAAGTATTTGCAAGCTTCAGCTGGTGCAAAATACAGTAACATGGGTAGTTATGGGTGTTTATAGTTTTGATCAAGATCAAACTGGTCTCAACTTGGTGACCTTTTGCTTGAGAACCTGATTTTGCCATCAAGTCTGCGGCCCTGGAAGTGTGGGAGAGTCTGTTGTATGGTTATATTAATTATTGCAGTAGCTTGGTCCTTTCCCAGTTGCTATTTATTTATTTATTTATTTATTTGATTTGTCAATTGTTTACAAGATAATAAGTATAAGTGTATACATAGTTGTGAATACATGAGATGGGTACATATAAGAAAAATAAAAGAATAGAGAAACAATAGGACAGGGACGGTAGGCACGTTGGTGCGCTTATGCACGCCCCCTACAGACCTCTTAGGAAAGGGGTGAGGTCAATGGTAGACAGTCTAAGGTTAAAGTTTTTGGGGTTTGGGGAAGAGACTACAGAGTCGGGTAGAGTATTCCAGACATTGACTACTCTATTGCTGAAGTCGTATTTCCTGCAATCAAGTTTGGTGCGGTTTACTTTGAGTTTGTATCTATTGTGTGCTCTTGTGTTGTTATGGTTGAAGCTGAAGTATTCATTGACAGGTAGGACATTGCAATGTATGATTTTATATACCATACTTAGATCAGACCGAAGACGGCGTAATTCAAGGTTTTCTAGTTCTAGAATTTCAAGTCTGGTGGCATAAGGTATTCTACAACGAGTAGAAGAGTGGAGAACTCTTCTTGTGAAATATTTCTGGACTTTCTCAATTGTGCTAATATCAGATACGTAATGAGGGTTCCAGACTGATGAACTGTATTCGAGTATTGGTCTAGCAAATGTTTTGTATGCTCTGGTTAGTAGTGTGATATTGCCAGAGAAAAAGCTACGTAGGATTAGGTTAACAACTCTTAATGCCTTTTTGGCTATGTAGTTGCAGTGGGCTCTAGCACTCAGATCATTAGAGGTGAGTATTCCAAGGTCCTTTACAGAGCTTGGGTCATCAACAAGGTCTTGACTATTCAGCTTGTATTTTATTTTCTGATTTTTTTGCCAATATGTAAGACAGAGCATTTATTTGTTGAGATTTGAAGTTGCCATTTGTTTGACCATTCGGATACATAGTCAAGATCTTTTTGTAGGGTAGCAGTATTGTCTGTAGTATTGAACAGCTTTACATCATCAGCGAAGAGAACGCAATTGCTCTTAATATGATCACAGAGGTCGTTTATGTAGAGTATGAAGAGAGTTGGTCCTAGAACACTGCCCTGAGGGACACCACTATTGACAGGTACTGGATTTGATAGGACTCTCCCGATTTTGACCATTTGTTGTCTGTTTGATAGGAATGCTTCTATCCAGTTATTCAGTTGTCCAGATATACCATAGGATTTTATTTTTAGGAGTAGTTTGTCGTGTACCACTGAATCAAAGGCTTTACAGAAGTCTATGTAGATTGCGTCTATTGCTTTGCCCTGGTTGAGTTGTGTCGTCCATATGTTTTTTGCAGTGTAAGAGTTGCAGATTACAGGATAGTTTTTTTCTGAAACCAAATTGTTTATTGGAGAGTAGGTTGTTTGTCTCTAAGTGGAGGATGATGGATTGGTTAATAATTGATTCCATGACTTTGCAGGTGACGCAGCATAAGGAGATTGGTCTGTAATTTTCAACTAGGCTTGGGTCTCCCTTTTTGAAGATGGGGATGACTGTGGCTTGTGACCATAGGTTAGGCAAGGAGCTGGTCCTGAAAGATTTTTCAAAGATTATGCTTAGAGGTTTGGCTATGGCAGTGGATAGCTTTCTTAAGAAGTAGGCACATATTCCATCCGGTCCAATAGATAGGGATGGTTTTAGATTGCGTAGTGATTTTTCAACATTGTCTTCTGTGAAATCGATATGTATTAGGTCATTGTTGTTATCTGTGGTATGGTTAGGAAATACTGGGCAAGATCCATTGCTGTTTACAAATACTGAGCCGAAGAATGTGTTAAAGATTTTGGCTTTAATGGTGTCGTCGTTGCAGTCTTTACCATCAGGTCCTATCAAGGGAGGGATGGACCTTGAGTCTTTTAGTTTGTTGTTTACAAAATTGTAAAAAGCACGGGTGGAATTGGTGCTTAGAAGGTTTTCTTCTTGTTTAATGTGATAATTGGTGCATTCGGTCTTTATCTGGTGGCATAAGTTTTTGTATCGGTTTTTGAAATTGGCAACGTGACCAGATTTGTTTTTCCGCCAGAGTGATCTCTTTTTGGATTGAAGTTTCCTTATTGATATGGGTAATCTTCTTTTTTGTTTTGTTTTGGGAGTTGTTGTTGGAACATATAGTATGATGACTCTTTTGATTTCAAGTAAGAATATGTTGTAATGGTCTTCAACGGTATTGCATCCAGAGAATAGAGATTGCCAATCAAGGGATGAGAGGTCGTTGTCTATAAGATCATAGTTGCCTTTTTGAAGTTATAATTGGGGATTACATCATTGAGGTGATTTTTGTGTGGACGTATGTTGAGACAAAAGTCAATCATATTGTGGTCACTGCTGGAAAAGGGTTCTTTAGTTTGTATTCCGTAAATTAAATTCAAACTATTGCAGAAGATGAGATCGAGGCAGTTGTTTAGTCTAGTGTTGTTGGTTACTAGTTGTTCCAGTCCCAGATTTGTAATAGCATTGTAGAAGGTTGTGTGTATGATTTCAGTTGTACAATTATTTAGGGTCCAGTCGATATGAGGTAGATTGAAATCTCCAAGAAAGATAAAAGGGTATGGGCAGGATGTAGCCCATGTTAGTAATGTATTTAGCTTGTTTACATGTTCGATGTCATAATCAGGTGCTCTGTAACATAGTAAGAATCGAATTGTGATATTTAAGGATAGTTCACAGAAGATGGTTTCAGGAAGGGCAAGCTCCTGGGTAACTTGGATATTTTTTAGATGTAAGGATTTTTTATAGAATATAGCAACACCACCTCCTCGACGATTTTCACGATCTGATCGGTAAACATGATAGTCTCTTACTGTGGTAATGGAGTCGGGGAGAGATGCATTGAGCCATGTTTCACAGACAAATATAATGTCGAAGTTAGCCGTATTAAGGAGGATGAGAAATTCAGGTATTTTATTCACGAGGCTTCTTGTATTGAGTAGTTTGCATTTAAGTCCGGCAGTAGTTAGAATTGAGGTAGGGGGGGGCGCGTGCCTAGTCTTGGGTGATGGTGGATGGGTTGAGGTAGGGTTGTGGTTGAGGGTAAAAGTTGAGAATTGGGTTGCGTGGCTTACTTTTGATACAGTCAGCATGGTAGTCAATGTACAGGTCCTTCTCTCCATTGTCTAGACGGTTTTTGAGTTCGATGTTTTGTTCAGAATTTTATTATATTGTTTCTAGTATATTTTTAAATATAGTTTGTCATTCAGTCATGTTATCTGAGATGGGCAACCATATAAATCTAACAGACAAACTAATTTCCAATTTTGACAGTTTTTTAATACCATTTTTATTGTTTGTTTTTTACTATTGTTTCCCAACCAGAATCTTCACAATACAATTAAATCATATATAGGAAATAAGTGTCTTTATTTTTTTCCTCTTTGGAACATTACAGGTTTTTGAAAAAGGAGCAGCAATTGCCCCCTGATGTACTCTGCTAAATTGGAAGGGACATGCTCTTTGTGCCTTCCCGAGTCCAGCTTCTTAATTATATCTTTCACATGTTTACATGAACTTTAGTTTCCTTTTCAATGGGCTTGTAGAACAATCCTTGTTGCTGACCCGTATGTGCTGGTGAATTTCACCATAAAGTGAGTATTGATGAGTTGAAAAGTTCAGTGAACAGGAAAATTCTGCCGCTTTCATTGCTAGTGTGACTTTATTACCATGCCTTTCACAGCAATTTAACAGTTACCCTGGTAACGGATTCGGGGAGGTAATGGGATCAATGGCATTAGAGAAGAGGAAAGGCTAGTAGGACCAGGGAAAACCATCTGCTGCCTTCTCTTCCTGGGGCTGTTTGCTCATTGGATGCTTCTCAATCTGACACTCATTGTCCCAGTATGCAAATGAAGAAGGTGAAACCACAGGCCTGCCCTCTTTAGCTGACACTGGCGATTTGTCTTTCTAATTCTATTGAAATAATAATCACGATTTGTTTCTGATAAATTAACTAACCTTTTGGTAAAAGGATTAGATAACAAAATTGCTGCCTATTCAGAGATAATGAGATTTTTATTACTCTGTCAAGTTGGGGGATGGGGAGAAGAGCATTTATGTGTCAGCAGCCACCATGTCAGAGTTTGGTAAGATAGGGAGATGTAAATCTTTCTGTTACACATTTATTATCCTTCAGGGATTAAATGTGCTCTTGATTCCATAGCTACACATCATCTGTTTAAACATTTGCTTTCTTTTTTTTTTCAAAGCCTGTAAATAAGGTAATAAATACATTGGCAGATGGAGATGTGGTCAGGTGCTAACTTGTTTTAAGGACGTGGGGCTGAAAGGAGAAAGGCTTCAAAACATTTGGAGATTCAACAACTTCTCTACATGCTATAGTCTGTGATGGTGTATTTGTAAAGTGTGACAGTGTGAAGAAAGCAGTAAAATCTTAGCAAGAGTGCAATAAATTAAATGGCATTTGTAAACAGACAGCTTTGTACAATACAGGCTGGCCTAGTGATTCAGGGAAAGAGACTGATTATCCAGATTGCTCAAGTATTGCTGGTCTGCATGGAGAGAGAAAAAAGACACAAAGCTATTAACACAAGACACTAGAGATAATCTTGCTTATATGTAAAAATGGTAATGATGGAACCTGTGTTGGACTATAGTTCTTGTTGTATATACTGTGCTTTATTTATATATTACTTTTCAGATTTGCATTCCAATTTCTTTCAATGAGCATTAAAATCTAATTGGTACCTCTTCTATTTTCTTCTGGTCCAAAAGCCACCCAGTGACCTTCTGCAGCTAAGGACAGATTAGAATCTGCATTTCCTCTCTCCCACTTTAATCACAATTTCAAAATGATTTTATCAATCTAAACTGTATTAATTTCAATGTATATGGCCTGTCATATTCATTATAATGACTCTGGGTGACTAAGAATATCATTCAGAACTTTATGTATTTATGTCAATTTATATGACTGCCTATATCATCATAATGACTCTCTATAGCAAACAACAAACACAACACACAAAGAAATACATACATAATTGGCAACCAAGATAACGCAACAAGCATAACCATGTCATGGGCTCTAACTAATATTTTGGTTTCCATGCCTGGGAATGCAGCTGTCTTTGGGACCTTGGTTTAAGATCAATCTAACCCAGGGAAGATATTTCAATGTGCAGGGATCATGAATTTATCAGTGTTATCTTCATGATCTTGGATATGTAGATTAAAGATCAGAGTGCCATGGTGGTAATCTAATTTGGATAACTTTCTGTCTAGAGCTTGTGCATGGGAGAACTAAATTCTCCTTCTGGGGCTGTATTTTTCAAAATTTATCAGTTCTCCAAATGTACAATGTGTTCAAAACTTTTCAGTTTAACATACAATCTAGAAGTGAATCATTTGAGTAAGTGTTTTACACATTTTTGTACAAAAAATATTTACACAAGCACACATATCCACTTTTCATACTTCCTAAAACTAGATACATTAATGTCAGCAGAATACAATGTATTTGAATGAACATGTACCAAAGAAATAGGCAAGGAAAATTATAAACTAGGTCACTTTCAGGCTATTCAAGTGTCATATATGATGGAAAACAGACATTAAAAATATGGCAAAATATAGGATAAGTTATAGATTTACGTATATACATTCATTTTAATATTTAAAGTCAATCGGGTGGTTAGAACTGCCAGGATTGCTCAGCTTTGTGAAAGTGTCAATATCAGTGATATTGTTTACAGTACAACCACAATTATGGAATGCTAATTAGATGCTAATGAATATTTCTCAGGGAGGTAATGTGACATGGATGCGATATACACTGGATAAATTATGTACATTTGTCTTTATTAGAATACATGATAGAAAATCAGATGCACAAGACACTTGCTGCATTTTGCTATAATTGGAAAAGAGAGATTGTTTTCCTTTATAGAGCAAGCTTTCTATGGGAGAGATAAAATTAACAAGCATTTGAATTTTACATCTGTCTTGTGAGTTTCCTTTCCTGGATACAGCTTATCCTTGCAGATGTGAGGGAAATAAACAAAAGATTAAAAAAAATGCAGAGTAGAAGCAGTCATTCTCCTGAAAGAAGAAAATGTTGCTATTACTATATATTTAATATATCAACTGGCTCATAACTTTTATGAAATGTAAACATTATACGATGTTAAACTAACACATTTCCATTGTGTGTCATCCAGGGAACAATGTTTCCAGGCGATATCTCAAAGATTTTGGTTATATACATAACAAAGCTCCACTTATTTGTTCTCTTCAAAGTGAAAAGTTTCCAAAAGTCACAGTTCTCAAACTTTCCTAATATTAGCAGGGTGTTGCCAGGCAGCCTAAATGAAGATGGCAGCAATTCACTTCTATTGCATAGGAAATGACAACTACAGCTTTGCACTTTCACAGAATGGCTACTCTTAAGAATGGCATTACTTCATTGCCATGGTATTTCTTTTGTACCTAGTAGCAATCTCGTAATTGTTCACTTCAATTACCACATCAGCACTGTATCTGCATGCAAGCTTTTTATTTGTGTTACCAACTATCTCTATTTCCATTACAGTAAAGCTGACGGTTTGTCTTGAGAGGAAATCAAATCCATTAATTCAGAAATTTCAAGCATGGTTGGCTCTGGCATAAACAGAATTTCTTATGCTAATAGCAAATATGTGAGAGATAGGAACAAAAAAAAAAAGCTGACACTGACTTGGCATGGATTATTTTTACTGTAACTTAACCATTTATATATAAAAAAGGCAAATTCAGAAGCAGTCAGAAAAAAAAGAAACTCAATTTTATATCATTCAGTTTAATGGGTTTTACAAGCCTCTGATTTGCCAATGTCAATTTAAATCATGATCCTTTTTGCACAATGCAACAGCAAGAAATTGAGATTATTATTATATGTACAACAATGTAAAATAACAGCTGCAAATCCTTTAGCTGTTATTGACCTTCACATGCATTGAATTCTTCCCCCAGAATGTTATTATGTATTAGCTGTATGTGCTGATTCAAGCAGTGTGGTCTTTTGTACTATTATTATGGTTTGTCCCACAGTCAGCCAGATGTTTAGACTGGATTTAGCATCTGAAGTCAAGCATCTGCCACATAACATCCCAGACTTAATAATTGTCAATAAGAAACACAAAAATGTCTAGGCAGTGGATATTGCAGTACCTGGAGACAACAGAAGAGAAAAGAAATACCTGGAGAAAATAACAATAAAAAGACCTGCAAATAAAAGTAGACATTATTATCTGTTCACACTAATATGAAGTCACATCTGCTGTGGCCTTTTGCAATTTGCAGATTTTTAAAGTGTCAGCCAATATTTTTTTGAAATGGCACCCCTATTATTATTATTATTATAGTTGGTCACCTAGTCAGCCAGAATTTAAGACTAGATTTGGCATTTCTATCCACCCATGGAGTCATTTTCAAAGAGTTGTTGTTCTTATTATGGTAAAAAATTCATGTGCAGTCACAATAAACTTATCAAACTATTTTTGGTGAAGCAAAGCACATAGGACTAAAAAGAATTATACCTATGTGATTGAATTTAAACATGCCATCAAGACAGTTTTGATTTTTGAAAAAAGGGAAGAGAAACTATTTTTATATCTGCCTCCTTCTCTTATTAACTTTCTGAAAATTTTGATCTGGGATAATGGAGGAATTATCTGAAATAAAGTAACAGACACCATGGAAGACTGTAAGTGGAAGGGAAGATTACAAAAATAGCTTCCTTGTTCCTTAAACAGGGAATTCCTTTTACTTTTCAGTCTTTTTCAGGAATAGAAATACAGTAGTTTTTTGTGGTCAAAAACAGCATATCTAAACAATCACAATTTAATAACCAGGATGAGGAGGGGAAAGCTAACTGAACAATTCATCACTTAAATAGTCATTACAAAGTTGTATCAGATGATTGCAAGATAAAGAGGAATAAAATCAAGCTTTATAAACTATTCAGTAATTCAGTCTTGCATATTGTACAAAATTTAAATGTGATTGGATGCATCAAATGAAAATATATGTATTCTTTCATTGCAACCATATTCACAGAGCAAATTAAACAGCAACTTTACTGAATGCAATAAACGTTTACACTTTAGTATGCAATTTTGTGGTTATTCAGAAGTTTTCTTTGAAGAGAAAGTTAGAGTCCATTTTAAAGCGAAATAGGTAAACCTATTGTTTGCTATGACCACTGTGTTTAATATAAATGGAGACATTATATTTGAAGATGTTAGAAACAATTCTTTTTCCTGTGAAATCAGTATACTTCCAAGAATTTGTGCAAATATGGATTAAGTAACAATTTCTTTACTTTCTCCTTTTTCTATGACAAGTATATTGAGTAGCTAGTAGCTGATTTTAAAATTCCCTGATGTATCAGCATAGGCCAGCTTGCGTGTTCGAAGAAAGAAAATATCTTTCACTTAATGCTACTAATGGCATTCATTCCCTTCCCCCTTGCCAGTCTGGTCACCTCATTGAATGCATTTGTCTCATTTGTATCACATGGTTTTGTGTTCAATTAGCAGGCTTAACAAGATAAAGGCAGACACTGACCCAGAAAAAAACAAACCTGATTGCTGCCAAGCTGGTCTTCCATGAAGCAGAGGAGCTGTGACCTGTTTATGTCAATGTGAAATGCCAGATATCTCTAGCACAAGATTGGAATCAATTTGGATTGGAATCAATTTCTTCTTCTTCTTCTTCTTCTTTTTTAAAGAAAGCATATATGAAGTACACTCTGGCCTTTGCCCTTCATTTTCACTGCAACCCCCTTCAGTGCTGTAAATCAGAGCTCATTGGAAGCTCTTATATACTGACCATTGATAAGCTGTTGAGAAGCAGGCAAAGCTTTTAGGACTTGCTGAACCATGAAGCTGACCTGCTTAGTGTTTTGTTGTAGACTATTAAATCCAGGACTGATTTTTTAAGCTGATTCGGTTTTCTTCTTCTTTGGCCTTGGTTATGCAACTCAAAACCCAGCTCATTATTTTAGCTGATTAAAATAAAAATGGGAATGAGAAAACCTGCTGTTTGAGAACCTACCTTTAGCCATAGAATTAATGAGACTATCTCATGCCGACATACTTTATGGGCTTATGCAATTTGACACTAATTTTCCAGCTAAGAAAAGATTTAATAACTGTAAGGCTGCTCTACTCTGTTTTATTGAGCAGCAAGGCAATTCAAAAGGAAATGTTTAAATCTTGTGCAAACATGTATTAGATACTTGCCACTTTGTTGCACATGGTTGGCAATCACCACAATTTCTGTGTAGTAGAAACTTTGAATTTTCTCTTCCATTTAAAACAATCAGTTGTCATAAATGCAAAACAATAACAACAACAATACCACATCATTTATCAGACAATAATATGATGCCTAAATGTTCAGGGCTACTTAATTTTCCTGATATTAAATTGCATGGAATTTAATTGAATGAAATATGCATAGTTTATTTTAAAATGCCCATGTTTCTGACATTTATTATCCTTCAGTACATAAGTAAAACGGATAATCTTCTGCCATATTTTTAAAGATTTGGACTCCTCCTTATGCACAGGATTTAACAATTTATAGGAAGTTCAAGACTGCTTACCTAATCTTTACATTTATCACAAGGATTTATCTATCCTATGCAAAGTATTTGTGGTTATTGTAGTTATCAGTATAGAATAAGATGCCTTCTCAGGCTTTTATTTGGTATGATAAGCCTAAGTAAAAAAAAAATTTCCACTTTATGAAGTAGTCAAGCCTATAAGTAACTGTTGTGTAACTGAAACTTTTCCCTATGGAAAAAAAACAGAGTATCACCATTGCTCAGTTAGTTGGCAATAGCCAGTCAGTTGTAAAATATTTACACAATTCCTTAGGAGCCCATTCTCAGGTCGCTGCACTTGCATAATTCCCATTACCCTTAATGGAAGTTATAAACTGGCAAGAAAATAAAAAGGCTTTTTAATTAGGAATAGAGGGAACTCAGGCATCAATCAGCTCAAGGCTATAACTATAACTGGTAGAATCCACCTGGCATACAAGGCATGAATTAGAGAAAGGCTTTCCTTTTGTTTTTCTTCAATGCCAATCAACCATCCATTTACTGCTTCTCCTATGTCACATTTTGACAGGTCAAGAGACAGCAAGAACATAGCCATCTTTGTTTCTGTGCCCTGGGTCATAAGAAAATTCCATAGAATCACCATGCATTCATTCTGATCCTAGGTTACCACTACACAAAAAATTAAAAGTATTATTGTTAATATATATTTATTAATAGTCACTAATAAATTAAAAATATTATTGTTAACGTATATTTATTAGTGACTCCTTATTTCACTTTCTGTTCATGCCATATATGGAGTAACTTGACCATGAGACCATGAATAGCTTAATAAAAAAGGGGCAAAGTACACAGGCTTTCATGCACATGTTTGTGTATGTACCTTCCCGCATACCTAGAAGATTTCTTCTACATTTACTTTTCTCTAAAAGAGGACCATCAGATAAATCAGCTTTTCTAAGATTTGCTCTTTGCGTGTACTGAGAGATGGTTTCCAAAGTTCCTCACTATTGGATACTTGGTTCATTATGAAATTTGTATCATAGGTCAATCAATTTGAGAAAAATGGTGCACATCTTTATGAATTTATCATCAGTGTATACAAGCTGCTTCTAATCTTTTCATGGAATCCATCGATATTTGATAAATATTCCTTGCCTTACCGAGTTCTGATATATTTTGAGGTCATTTGGATAATACTATTTTATTTTCATACATTCAAAGTAAACTATCTCTACAACCCCTTCCCTGCATGTAAGTATTGGTTTATAGTTTTATTGTCATGAATAAGTACAACCTATGCAGTGGTATAGAAGCAATCTGTCAATAATGTATGATTGGTATAATCAGAAATTCCCTTTTCTGGTTATCAAAAATAAACAAACTTAGTTCTTAAAATCTCAAATTCAAGTATAATCATAAAAAGGTAAAATAGGTATGGACAACCATTGTTATATACAAACAAAGACTGTTTTTCCAGGACTACAATGATGAAAGTTTCTAAAAGTAGCATTTTTTGTTTACATTCTCCCTTTATTATTTTTCAAAATCATTCAAGGTAGCAAACATGCCAACACATCTTCCTCTTCCTATTTTTCCCACACCAACAACCCTGTGAGATTAATTGGACTAAAAGAGAGTAATGGAAGTCACCCAGCTGGCTTTCATGTCCAAGAAAAGACTTGAACTCACAGTCTCTTGCTTTCTACCCTAGTGCCTTAACCACTAGACTAAACTGGCTTTCCAGTTTTATTTTATTTTATTTATTTATTTTGATCTGTCAATCGCTTACAACATAATAGGTATAAGTATATACATAGTTATATGTTCTGTCTCGCCTTTCCTCTTTCCCAAAAGATGAAAGAGTACAAACTCACACAAACACAGGCAGGCAAGCTAGCTCGGACTTCACAGAGTTAATTCTTTGGAACTGATAATATTCTTGGCATTCCAACACGTCCTGCCTGCCAAGTCCGAACTGATAGTCAATAAAATTTTACTCACAGAAAAACACAAGGTAGTCCACAAAGAAAATCTGAAGTAAGGTTAAACTTTGTCCCGTACAAAGTTTCAGGAGAAAACACACCCACTTTTATCCCCTGTGGGGTGTGGCTCAATGACTCAGCTCACTCTCTGACCCTCCCACGCCTCCTACGTTGCTGCTCACATTTCTCCCTACGACGCTGCTTAGGATCAAGCCAACACTCTTCCTCTTTACTCCCTGTCAGGGGCTGCTCCGATATGCCTTCCTCCTGATTAATCTCAGGCTGTTCCTCTTGGTTGTCTGATGGAACCTGAGGCATTACCAGGGAGGAAGGTCCTGGGAAGAAGGCATTGCCAGAGAGGAAGGTCCTGGGGAGGAAGGCATTCCCAGTTCCTCCTCCTCATCTTCCAGGTCCTCTTCCTCTGACAGCATAGGCTCGGGAATTGGGGCCACAACAGTTATGAATACATGAAATGGGTACACATAAGAAAAATAAAAGAAACAATAGGACAGGGATGGTAGGTACATTGGTGCTCTTACGCACGCCCCCTACAGACCTCTTAGGAAGGGGGTGAGGTCAATAGTAGACAGTCTAAGGTTAAAGTTTTTGGGGTTTGGGGAAGAAACCACAGAGTCAGGTAGAGCATTCCAGACATTGACCACTCTGTTGCTGAAGTCATATTTTCTGCAATCAAGTTTGGTGTGGTTAACCTTGAGTTTGTATCTATTGTGTGTTCTTGTGTTGTTATGGTTGAAGCTGAAGTATTCATTGACAGGTAAGTCATTGCAATGTATGATTTTATATACCATACTTAGATCAGACCGAAGACAGCATAATCCAAGGTTTTCTAGATCTAGAATTTCAAGTCTGGTGGCATAAGGTATTCTACAACGAGTAGAGGAGTGGAGAACTCTTCTTGTGAAATATTTCTGGACTTTCTCAACTGTGCTAATATCAGATACGTAATGTGGGTTCCAGACTGATGAGCTGTATTCGAGTATTGGTCTAGCAAATGTTTTGTATGCTCTAGTTAGTAGTGTGATATTACCAGAGAAAAAGCTACGTAGGATTAGGTTAACAACTCTTAATGCCTTTTTGGTGATGTAGTTACAGTGGGCTCTAGCACTTAGATCATTAGAGATGAGTATACCAAGGTACTTTACAGAGCTTGGATCATCAACAAGGCCTTAACTATTCAGCTTGTATTTTATTTTCTGATTTTTTTTGCCAATATGTAAGACAGAGCATTTATTTGTTGAGATTTGAAATTGCCATTTGTTTGACCATTCTGATACATAGTCAAGATCTTTTTGAAGGGTAGCAGTATTGTCTGTGGTATTGAACAGCTTTACATCATCAGCAAAGAGAACACAGTTGCTCTTAATGTGATCACAGAAGTCATTTATATAGAGTGTGAAGAGAGTTGGTCCTAGAACACTGCCTTGGGGGACACCACTATTGACAGGTACAGAATTTGATAGGACACTCCCAATTCTGACCATTTGTTGTCTGTTTGACAGGAATGCTTCTATCCAGTTATACAGTTGTCCAGAGATACCATAAGATTTTAGTTTTAGTAGTTTGTCGTGTACCACTGAATCAAAGGCTTTACAGAAGTCTATGTAGATTGCGTCTATTGCTTTGCCCTGATCGAGTTGTGTAGTCCATATGTTTTTGCAGTGTAAGAGTTGCAGATTACATGATAGTTTTTTCTGAAACCAAATTGTTTATTAGAGAGTAGGTTGTTTGTCTCTAAGTGGAGAATAATGGATTGGTTAATAATTGATTCCATGACTTTACAGGTGATGCAGCATAAGGAGATTGGTCTGTAATTTTCAACTAGGCTTGGGTCTCCCTTTTTGAAGATGGGGATGACTGTGGCTTGTGACCATAGGTTAGGCAAGGAGCTGGTCCTGAAAGGTTTTTCAAAGATTATGCTTAGAGGTTCGGCTATGGCAGTGGATAGCTTTTTTAAGAAGTAGGCACATATTCCATCCAGTCCAATAGATATAAATGGTTTTAGATTGCGTAGTGCTTTTTCAACATTGTCTTCTGTAAAATTGATATGTATTAGATCATTGTAGTTCGGCTAGGAAATACTGGGCATGATCCATTGCTGTTTACAAATACTGAGCCAAAGAATGTGTTAAAGAAGTTGGCTCTAATGGTGTCTTCATTGCAGTCTTTACCATTAGGTCCTTTCAGGGGTGGGATGGACCTTGAGTCTTTTAGTTTGTTGTTTACAAAATTGTAGAAAGTGCAGGTGGAATTTGTGTGTAGAAAGTTTTCCTCTTGTTTAATGTGATAATTGGTGTATTCAGTCATTATCTGGTGGCATAAATTTTTGTATCGGCTTTTGAAGTTGACAACATGACCAGATTTGTTTTTCCGCCAGAGTGATCTCTTTTTGGATTGAAGTTTCCTTATTGTTATGGGTAATTTGTTTTTTCTGATTTGGGGAGTTGTTATTGGTACATATAGTTTGATGACTCTTTTGACTTCAAGTAAAAATATGTTGTAATGGTCTTCTGCAGTATTGCATCCAGTGAATAGAAATTGATGAGAGATTGTTGTTTATAAGATCATAGTTGCCTTTTTTAAAGTTATAATTGGGGATTCCGTTGTTGTGATGATTTTTGTGTGTACATATGTTGAGACAAAAGTCAATCATGTTGTGGTCACTGTTGGAAAAGGGTTCTTTAATTTGTATTCCATTTATATTCCATTTGTATTCTATAGCTGTCTTCTATAATTTGGGGGGAAAAGGAGTTGGTCCATGTATTATCTATCAAGGGTAGAATAAAAAAGGCTTGATGATATCCGTAGTGTTTTTATTTATTTTCAATACCGATTAAACATTTCAGAAAGATTAGGCCATTATGAAGGATGAAGCCTGCCAATTTTTATAGAAATTAGTGCAACACTTTTCAAGTTACAGTCATTGACTATAGCAACTGCTTGCTTAGACTCTTTTTGAAGCATTTTCAAAGCTCCCCGTAATCTTTTGCTAGCTGTGTGACTGAACCACGCCTCAGTCTTCCATCCACAGAAGGATTAAGATAGGCACTGCTGTGTAACCTTTCTGCTGAGGAAAATAAATAGCAAAGAAAGTAGGGGGGGAAAACACACACTAGCAGGAAAAGTCAGAAATAAATTGTGATAATCATCTAATGCTTCTGTAGATTGCATGCCTATAAAAATACTCCACTGAGAAATCTATATGTATTCTCTTTGGATGAAAAGATACACTCTAGCTCTTTGTATGATCACCAGATATAATAACAACAGGATAATAGCTGCTGACATTTGCAAACAGTAAGAATTTGTTAAAAGTTATTCAAATCTATTCAACTATTATCTATCTATCTATCTATCTATCTATCTATCTATCTATCTATCTATCTATTCTCACAAGGCAACTTAATAGACCTAGGAGCCCCAAATTCAATTTCCACATTATTTAATTGTTGGGTTATAACTCATTATAAAGTTCCTACAAGCAAATGGGACAATTTGGGACAGTTTTTCACTCAAGCAGCACATGAATGTAATGAAGGTATGCATTTTGACATTTGGCCCTTAAGACACCCTGTTTTACACCTAGAATTTGAAACGGGTTGCTCTACCTACAATATGTAGAAGGCAGAAAGGGGAGAGTGAAGGGAATAGTGAATACGGAAATCATCAGATGCATTTTCAAATCAGCATATTATTTATTTATATTCTGTATTATTTCCATAAATAATTTTGCCAATGAATATACTAATACTCCTTCTCCATCTATTTGCCCTACAACGACAACCGTATGAGCATGATTGGCTAGGGAATTCCAGAAGTTGAAGTCCACATATTTTAAAGTCACTAGAGTTGAGACCTAAACACGAAAGTTCCTCTGTCAAATTCAGAACTGTGTTTCATGCTTTCTGCTAGTTCTCCAAATAAGGATTTCTGGATTAAAATGGGATTTATTCAAGCTTCAAAGGTTTAAGAAAAAGTTAGTATATTATTTGGATATTTCCAACTAAAGTCAGAACAACCCATTTAAAATTTTGAGTTCTTCAGGATCCAAATATCTCCTATGAAAACATTTTGTATATTTCTTTTAGATACCTCTGTTATGAGTAAATTAAAACTATCCCAAATTAACTGACTTGTTGGAATCCCCTTTGTAATGAGTTGTAGCATGAGATTAAAAAAAAATGATAGTGACTCCCCCAGGCATATGCCCCCCTGGCATACTGATGCTGAATACTTTGAACTATTTCTTAATTATTTTAAAGATTTTGCAACAGTCTTTAAAACCGTTCCTACATCATCATTCAAACAAAAGAGTTTGTTTGAATTTGAGAACTGAATGCGAATATACGTAGATAGATAATCCAATGTAATTATTTTTATTAGTTTTGATCTGATCATTTGACAAGTGCCATAATTTGTTTTTAATGTTTGCTAATGTTGCTTTACTTTCACTGCAAATCTTTTCCAGAGCAAAGAATATATTACATAGCCATGCATATTCTTAATCCTTCTATCTCTATTTACTGAAAGTAGCTGTCAGTAATATACTTTTTTTGGCTTGTAAAAGTGCCTGGTAGAGAACTGCCGTAAGCCAAAAATTAATCAGTCAAACACTGAAATGCATGAATGCAAATTATTAGCAGTATAATGTTTGCATAATGAACAGATGGTTAGGGAACTACAATAGATGTTATCTTGTGAAGACAAGATTAGGGTTTTAATCCATTTGTGCCTTTGTTCTGAAATAATGCTAAGGTATCTTCTTGCACATGTGTAAAACTTTAAAAATGGACTCTTTTATATTAAAGGAGACAAGGAGAGACTAATATACTTGCTAATTCTTTATATGATTTGGGATACATGATATCCTTTGGTGAAGGATTTTTAAATGTTTTAATCAAATGTATGACTATGTATGTGTGCACCTTGGACATTTGTGCCCTGTAAATATTTTTTTAAAGTATGCACTATTTCTAATAAAACTTTGAAAGGACAGAGATTGCTAATTCTTACTCTCATAGAATATTTGTGCATAGATCCTATTCCAGTGAATGATATCTAAGATCTTGCCAATAGTTTGTGGATACAGATGTGACCTTCAATTTTACATAGTTTTATTTCGGAATACAGATCTCCCAAAATACTGTTTCTGGCATCTCCCCAAACTTCTATCCCTAATCTTTTAACAACTTTCCACAAAGTGCAACTTGATACTGATATAAATGCTGACAGCACAGTTAATGCAAATGCAAATGTACAGTTGAATGCATATGGCAGTTACATTTTAAAACTCATCTAAGTCCTCTTGAAATGCTTGGTTGGAGGTGGCAATTGGATCCTAATCAAGGATCCTATTTGTGCATTCAATCAGAGTTGGAACAGGACCATTACCTCTTAGCCCATGCAATATTTTAGCAGCAACACTGTAGCCAGTGAAGTCAATTGACATAACTTGGTTCCCAGATTTCTTTTAATTCCAAGCAGAACATAGCATAGATAGAAACACAGAAAGATAAACAAGCAAACAAAATAAAGATTAAAGCCACTCACATTTACCAGCAGACCAATTTTCACTCAGTCAGTTGTAAACAATTACCAACAGAAAAGAAGCCAGCTGGACTAGCTGGCCTGTGGTTTTGCTGGCAAGTTTTGAGCCAAATGTGTTTTTACAACATCTGAGCATGTCACTGCACCAGCCTCACTCTGCAGTGCAATCATGACAAAGGAAGCATTTACCATGATGTCCTTAGTGGACAGGATTCGTTTCAAACAGAGAAGAAGAAGCTATGAAGGATAATGTCAAGAGGTAGTCCTAATTCCCTCAGAGGATTTTGTTGTGTAGTATAATAATCACAGTTTAACTGTAACACTGGTTCCTCATCAAAGTAAGTTTCACTAATGTACTTTCTAAAACACTTCAGTTTGGTCACAGAAACCTTGAGTCTGCAGTCCAAGGAGTAAACTAGATTTATTGTCATGGATCTTGCTTTTGACCAGAGCTGTATAGGATGATACAATAGAGAATGGAGAAATACCAGATAAACAATAAAAATATTATTAAAGGAAATGAAAGCTTTAATGTTATCTACCTTGACAACCTTACCTTTAATGTTATCTACCTTGACTACCTTAGTCCTGTTTTTTTTTCCCAATCCTGTTTTAATAAGAACAAATCAGTACCTTCCTCACACCATTTCTTAGTCATTCAGTTTCTTATTTATTTTCGATTCCACAATATTTTGCCTTCACAGAGAGCAAACATTGTTACAACCATCTCTATTTTCTAGCATCAGATATGGAGTGGAAACATAAGCATAGCCATTGTTCTATGCATGGCTCATTCTTGGCTTCAGAACTGAGACACTGGGAAGTATCTGATTTTCTGCACTCTTCAAGTTTTCTTATATTAAGAAGCAGTACTCATCCATTGTCTGCTCTTTGAAAACTTCTCCTTACATTATAGACAGTGAAGCCCACAAATGGGATCAGCTGAGCTTCCAAATCTCCTCTACAGTAAAGGATTTACATCGGACTAATTTGTATGAAGTATAAAGACTTTTGATGGTGAAGACAAGGCAAAAGAGGAGACTTTCTAGGTTGCTTTGTGAAAGGCAGTTTCCTTAATTAAGCCTTCCACTAATTGTTAAATATTTTTCAGGCATTAACAGAGCTACATAGAGTATAATTAAATTTTGATTTTAGTGGTATTTGCAAGGATTAAAATCACAATCTGCTGAGGCACCGGAGTTAGTTAATATTCACTTCACCACCACAGCTGTCCTCCATTACATTACAAAGGACAAGAAAAAGAGGCAGCAGAATAGGGTGAAGTAATGAGAAAGCTATTCATTCATTTGAACCAGCTTCACATTGTACAGCTTTGTACAAATAGATCTGATCTGTATGACACACAGCTAGGTATTAAACTGGATTTAATTTCATACTAAAATAAGGGGGGAGCTAGCTAATCTCTAATGATTTTTAGTTTTATACTTTACTATGCAATGCATCAAAAACTTAATCAGACAATAATTGTATGTCTATATTCAAGTGGCAACTCTCTACAGGCATCTTCTCTACCCAAACCCACTAAGACCATAAAAGCACTTCCTCAAAACAATGAGCTGTCTCAGGCGTGCTTGAATGAACCCTACACATTTGTGAAATGTGACATTTTGTCCTGAAGGGAATATTTCCTAGAAAAATCATTATTTTTATATTGCACTTCATTCTATATTGTTTGGAAACACAGTCTTATTGAAGCAATAGGACTTAGTTGTCAGTCAGTATTGTATTGCATAGTGTTTGGGTTGTTCTTCCTCTTCTTGCCTTGCTTGGCTGAACAAATATAATGAAAAATTGGACAGATCATATAGTTTAAAACGTTTGTCTTTTCTTAGTGGCAGCATCAGAAATACTGTGAAAGGATGGAGTGACCAGGAATTAATGGGAAACACCAGATAAATAGAGGAAGATGACATCTGGGTCTTTACTAAAATTCCATAAATAAGAAAAATACAGCTAAAAGGCTGTCTGGAAATCATTCTAAGATTATTGCCAGTCTTAGAGAGAGATATTTGTTTCTCTTTTTTCTTTGTACACCCATTAGTTCTTTCTGGTTTTATCTTACAATGCCTGAAAGAATCCTTGTTGAGCATATAGACATGAAGCATAATGTTCCAAGCTGTGTGCCAACAAGGGGATGAACCACTTGGTTGTGATGAATACATTCTGTCAGAGTACTAGCCAATACTAAGACAAGTAGTGGAGTGTAAAATTATGGTCTGCTATAAATCACTGCTATTTTCAGAGGGGAGTAAGGCAGATTTCTGGAGAGAATTTTTTTTCTCCTATTGCATATCCTTTATTCATGGGACAATCTAAACCAGTGTTTCTCAACTTTAGCAACTTTAAGATGTGTGGATTCAACTCCCAGAACTCGTCAGCTAGCATGGCTGGATAGGGAATTTTGGAAGTAGAAGTCAACATATCTTAAAGTTGCCGGAGTTGAGAAACACAGATCTAAACAGAACAATAAAACAACAGAGGAGAAAGTTGATTGAGTCTCCAGCTGATAATATGAACAGAGCTTGAATTGAGTAATAAGATGACAGTGATGATGCTGTTTTTGATGGCAATGATGATTTTGTCTTAACAGAATAGAGATTTCAGTCTTTGTTTCAAAAAAAGACAACCCTCAACATAAATGTTACACATTCAAAAACTGATAATTTACCATACCCAAATATTACCTCATTTATCTCAAAGGATGAGACATAGATATAAGCAGGGGTAGGATTCAATTTTTTTAACAACCAGTTCTGTGGATGTGGCTTAGGTGGGGGGCGTGGCTTGGTGGTTATTTGACTGGGTGGACATGGCTTGGTGGTCATCTTATTCGCTGGGTGTGACCAACTCAATATCATTCACATCGAGGCACGCATCTCCTCACCTGGCCTCTCATGACTGTGGGGATGCTGCAACAGTCGTAAGTGTGAAAAATGGTCATAAGTCACTTTTTTTCAGTGCCATTGTAACTTTGAATGGTCACTCCACACAAGCAAAGTACCAGCAAAGAAGGGGGGGGAAATTCCAGAGACGTTCCTGAGATAGGAAGTCTAGTCCTACCAAGAATGTAATAAAGGTTAACAGAAAGGCAGTTTCTGTAAGCAACACCAGAATGTTTCCTTCCTGCCTTCCTTACAGGATTAGGCCAGTAATTTCTTTTAACAACCGGTTCTCCGAACCGCTTAGAATGTTAACAACCGGTTCTAGCGAATAGGTGCGAACTGGTAGAACCTCACCCCTGGATATAAGGAGAAAAAGGGAAAGCCACAGTTTACTCATTGGGCAGTGATATGTATTTATGTCAATGATAGCTTTTTCAATCTTTTTTCATATAAAAATTCTCATTATATTGTCCTATTCCTGGAGTTAAAATTAAAAGAAAGAATATTAGAGATTAAAATTCTTATTTACACTATATTGCATGGGTAAATAACAGTAATAATGATACACTGTTCAATAGAAAAATATTAGATAAATAATTCCTTCATATATTTTATATTCATTACACTAACATTTCTAGATAGCTACCATAGCATATTTTTGATTCATCACAGTGTTTTGGTTCAGTAATTAGTTTGCTCAAGAAATTTCCTTGAACTTGATGCTAAAATCTCTTATCAAAAATATGTCAATGTCATATCATTGAAGATGGGGAAGTATTTGAAGATAAATCTATTGAACTGAATCTTTGCTCTAGGAGTAAATTGTAAATACTGATGTCTATTGCTGGTCTAAGACCATAATAAAGTTATATTCTATTCTAATTCTGTTCTAAATTCTTACTCTAGGAGTGTTATTTCATCATTTAGTAGAGGTGGAAGGAGAATATATTCATAGCAAAATTGGTAAACCCCATGCCTTAAAATATTCAAGATCAAATTACACATAATAGGAAAATTCACAAGAGTATTGGTGTCACATCCTCTCTATTTTGTGAATATAGTAGGATTATTGGCATCAGACAAACAGTATTTTTTTTCTTTTCAAGCAGAAGTATTTTTGTTATAATTTCTAGATAGTTTCATATAAGGCATTATTACAATCATGAAACATTAATGGAATTATTACCATTCTCTATTTATATGGTAGCAAAACCCAATGAATTTGAGATGGAAAATATGGGGATCATAACATCTGCCTTGCTTGTGTCCCAAGATTATCATGAAGACATGAATGGAACTTTAGCAATGCACTTTTCTCCCCCATAAAGCTGTACTCTACCATCAGAGTTCCTGATACTACTTTAAGGCTGCATAATGTATGCTTGGAAATCTGACATCCTAATACATACATAGAAATAAGGGACTAAGATGACAGACCTGATTCTAATTTTGCTATTTTAAATTTTTTCCCTTTGATCACCAGGGGTTGCTGGTCACAGGTGGGGCAACAGATTCTTATAGGCAGTCCTCAATTTAAGACCAATTGCTTAGTGACTGTTCGAAGTTACAACCTCCCTGAAAAAAGACACTTATGTCCTGGTTCTGAAGTTTTGATGGTTGGGTCCCCTCTTGCAGTCAGGTGATTGAACTTTGAGCGCTCAGTATCCAATTTACATATAATATACATATAAGCCATATTTACAGCTGTTGGTAACATCCTGTGGTTTGTAGCATCCTGTGGTCATGTGACTGTGTTTTATGATAATTTTGAGAAAAAAAACAGCAGTTCCAGTTTTGGGCAAAACCATGCCATAGCAAACAATGAGCTCACTTAATGGCCAGGCACTGGTGAACACTTAACAACTGTAGTATTTGCACTTACAACCACATCATTCCCTTAAAGAATTACAGTGTGTGCTCTTACGACTGCTGCATTTGATTAGCGACTGCTGCCAAAAAAAAATTCTTGTAAAATCAGGTTGGTCACAAATAGTTTTACAACTGTTATGTATGACCATTATGGTCTACCTGTACTTAGTATATGTAGACCATATACCTATAGGACTACCTATACTTAATATTTTTTCTGATAGTTCATCCTATGCAATTCAGGTGGTACTTAGCCATAAAACAATAACATAACTCATTTACAAAGTGAAAAATAATTATAAAAAGTAGCAATTGGAATTTCATGCATTATTAAAAAGTATCAACATTGCAATTATTTTTTATAATAAATGCTCCAACTGCATTTTCTTTTTGGGAATTTAGGTGTCACAGAAAGTGATCTCCACACTTCCCCTCCATCTCTTGTTAGTGGCTGCCAAATGGACATCTGTATACAATGGAGGACAACTAATTAAGTTATGAACCTTAATATATTGTACATTAATTCTGCCTGGACATTTTGTATTAGTTTCTGTTTGCAGACTACACATAAGAATAGCTAGTACAACCAGCATTATCGTAACCAGAAAGCAAGGTTATTGGTGCACGAGTCATTGTTCAGAAAGATTGCAGTTGACATGTAACCAGAAAAGCTTAAAGGCACTGTGGTCTCCAGGAAACCATTATAGTTTTATGAGTTTCTTCTTGTTATAACACTTTTTGGATCAACCAGCCAGTGGATAATCTACTACTCACAGCAGGAGCTCTGCTCCTGAAAACAGCACTTATAGCCTATCCAGATAATATTAATGAGATCCTCAATCTCCTGGGAAAACATGCAAAATCTCTTAAACTACTTCTAGTCTAAGAATGGTTTCCCTTATCTCAGGTGACACAGAGGCTGTCTTTTACTGTCAGAAAGGAGAGATACTTGTGGATTTTCTGTTTCAGATGTCCCTAAGGTTGAGGACACTATTTATTTCACAAATTTAGCCAGCAGAATGCTTGAGAAAACTCAGATCATTCATAATAATGTTTCCAGTCACCGCTCAGTTCCTCTGGGGAGCATTAATCTCTTCTGCAAATGCAACCTGGGAAGTTAAAATTCCCTATTTATGGAAAAGATGGACAACCTTGAACACATTTTGTCAAGTGAAATGGTGAAGGGAGGTGGATATTCTATCAGGTACAGAGGTGAAGTGAAATATTTGAGGTATGGATGATTTTAACATTAAAACTATGTTCCTGTTGTCCATCTAAAAATGACAGGAATATTTTTTTTTAAATTACTCATAAATAGGATGTGCTCATCTATATATTGTATATAAACAGCAAATATATACAGCAAATAAAAAATAATTTAAGGGTCACAGTGTACTCATAAATCTCAGATGACTCCACTTATGGAATGAAGTTTAAATTATCAACATGTGCATACATACATACATACATACATACATACATACATACATACATACATACATAAAATGGGATTCTGATTCCATCACGAAGGAATTGAAAGCAAGAAAGGGATGTTAAAGTTATATCTGGCCTAGACAAAACCCTTTTTTTAGGATCCAATCTGGGTTGTTCACCGGGCCCAAAGGTTTTGTCTTCCGAGCTTTCAGATTCATGCTGGAGCTCCTTTCTATCAGGATGTGTATTTTGGGCTATTCTATACATCATATTTATGTGGTGCCTCATTGGGTGTGGCTTTCTATTGGTGGATTGGCATGTTGATGGCTGACTATTGACTGTTGTTTCCTTATGCTGTCAAGTCGTCGGCTCCTAAGTACCTGATAAACTGGAGGTAAATCAGTACTAGTTGACTGACAAGGAATCTATTCCCTAGGCTTCAATCATTTCCCTGGCTGTTTTTGTACCTGCTTGACCAACAATCTCAGTAGCTGTGAAATTGAATGTAGGTCCTTGTTCATTGCAATGTGAGGCTACCAGTGAGTTTGGGTCTCCTCATCTGAACACTGCCTTGTGTTCTTGCAATCTGGTGGTTGGCTTTTTCCCTGTCTGCCCTACATAGTCACCAGGGCAATCCATGCAGAGGATTCAACAGATTACATTAGATTACATCTCCTATTTCCAAGCAACCTTTTGCAATGCATATGTCCTCAAATGGTAGTCTCTGGGTGGTGTGCAATGCCCACTTGCACATCTCGGAAGCTGTGTTCTACTGTGTCTGAAATGTTTTTGATGTATGGCAGGGTCTGCCATATAGTTGATCTTATACCTTCTTTCTTCATTTCTCTTTCTTGCATATTATGCAGGCATCTTGTAATAAATGCTTGTGGGTACCCATTCTATCTGATTTTTTTTTCTTTTAAACACATCTATTTGATATAAAACATATACCAGGCTTCAACAAATAACAAAAACTCCTGTGGTGAATTGAAGATATTTCTACAATGGCTAGGAGTTGCTTCAAAGACTGAGATAGCTAATAAATACAACAAACAAACACATCTCTTTTGCAGCCTCAGCTGCTATGGAACACAACCCATTTGTGATACAATTCATTTGTTTGCATTTAAAATGCCTCAAGACATTTTATTATTATTATTTTTTTATTTTATTCAATTATTTTAATTTTTCTCTTTGGTTAGTTTTTTTTACAAAGGAAAGGCAATCCAGAAATGTCTACATTTGCATTGTTTGGGGTTTCTTTTTCTTACAGAAATAGCATGAATGATGATAAGTCACTGCAGTAAGTACACTTTGCTCATGGGGTACCAAGGGAAAACAGCAGCATGTAAACGATGTACAATGTGAATATACATAGATCATTGTTACCCTTCAGCATATTGTACCACTGAACTATGTAGTATTTAGTGCATGAAAATCCTTCCCTGCTTCCACTGAGGAAGGTCTACCAAAGTGAAAAATAAAGTCTTACAAATTTAACCCATGTGCCATTCATTTTATCATCATGGCAGTCTGCTGTAGTGTTCCTATTCCCATCGTTGCTTGCAGCAGCAGTGTTAAATGACAGCTCGCCTTTTTTGATGGGCACATTTCTTTGTGTGTGAATATCAAATGCATGCTTTATGAGCCAGGAATGAATGCTAAATGAAAACCGCTTGTGCTTTGTGAGGGTGTTTGCATCTGTGTGATGCACTTACTTTCACCTTCAAGACAATTCAGGGCATTTCAGACTATCTAATAATCATTTGTAAAAGGGGTTTAAGTAATCTCAATGTGAGGAGAACCAGAGCTCTCCACCCCATGGGAAAATGGCAGGAGGGGGAAGGGAAATGAGCACCATGAGAGAAAGAGCAGCGATAGGAGAGTCCTCAGCAGTTCCCCTGAGGCCTGTATTAATCAGCAGACAAATGGGCTATACCCTAGCATGGATTCATTTTTCAGCAAGAAGCTGCTAGCAAAAGATTTTCTGTTGGAAACACAGAACTGCCTTTCCTTCCTTCAGTCGATGGGGGCAGGGTGGAAAAAACCTGCTGACAAACACTGCTTTGGGCATTTGACACAGCTTTTAGATCCAGTTACAGCGAGAGAAGAAACTGAACAAATTAGGAATTCAGGACAAAAGAATCTTAGTTCCAGCCTGGTAAAGGATGGTTTCTGCATTGTAAAATATAAGATTGGTCCTTTCTCTGCTTTCTCTCCTTCTAGAACATTAAAAAACAAAAACAAAAAGAAGTTCTTCACTCCCTCCTTTTTTGTTTGTTTATTTGAATTCAACAAATGTGAAAAAAACAACAACCTTACACCTTATTGGTAATTGTACTGCTGCAAGCCTCACAGTAATTTTAATGAAATACAATTCTATGTGTAAATAAGCAAATTTATAGGCATTTACAGTCAATTCAGGACCTCAAAAAGACCCCTTTTACATGAATAAGCACACTTCCCAATCAAAGGTGGTATTCAGCCAGTTCTAACAGGTTCTGGAGAACCAGTAGCAGAAATTTTGAGCAGTTCAGAGAACTGATAAATACCACCTCTGGTTGGCCCCACCCCCATCTATCCGCTGCCACCCGAGTCCCAGTTGATTGGCTGGGTCTTATTTTGTTGCCCTGCTCAGGAGAATGGAGCTGGAAAGCAGGTTAGTGGGGTAGGGAGGGAATTTTACAGTATCTTTCCCCTGCCACACCCACCAAGCTACTCCCACCAAGCCACACCACACCCACAAAATCCCAGCATGCCCACCAAGCCACATCCACCACTGCTCCCAATACAATTACTTATGAATGGTGGATGCATTGTTTGATAGTTTTATCTACTTCCATTTGACAGCTATTAAAAGCAGGAACAGCAGGCAATGCCCCCCCCCCCAACTCATTCCATCACCCTTTAATGCTGTTTTTAAAGGCTACCAGGGACAACCAGGGGTAGGACAAAGGAATATTTCAATAATGACATTATTGTGTCTCTCTGTTGTGGTGGATTTCATGAAGATGCAGGTGGGGTGAGGATGGATTTCATGAGGAGTCTGACACTCCCCCCCCCCATAATTTGATTTACTACCTAAACCTGCAGAAGGGCATGTCCACCTTGCATTATTTGCCATTTATTTAAAATATATATTTACATAATTGGTATAGTTTACATAGAAGATATGTTATTTGCTCTGAAAGATATAAACTACATGCATTTACAAACAGATGCATTTCAAAATCAATTTTGCTCAACTTATAACAAGAATAAATTAGACAGCATATTGAGCTTTTAGTTCTGCAAGAAATGCAAAGTTAATTTGCATTTGCAAAGAATGTTGTATATTGCTGGATTTTTATTTTGCCTGTCCTTTAGGAGCTCAAGGAAGTGTACATACTACTTCCCACACACTTCCAATTCCTCTGCAAGAATCTCCTTGCAAGCTGGATTGTGCTGAGAGCCCAAAGTCGTCCAGGAAGCTTCCACGGCTGAAAATAGGCTTGAGGCTGGGTCTCCCTGGTGATATTTCAAATCCTTAACAACTACAGACATTTTAATTTGGTATAATGTGTAGCATATATATATGGAAGCTAGATCCTCTGAAACATGCTCTGTATAATACAATGATTGCAGTTCCCCATGAAAGAGATCATATCTCAGTTGAGACAGGAAAATAAGGCAATGGAAATAAGTTAAGAATGTCAAGAGTAAGCCAAACAGATATTTTGCAAGAGTATACATGCATACTTAACTTTTATTGATTTAATTGTTCTTATTAACTAAAAATGCAGTTATGTTCAATGGAATATCACCTGTGCATTTATTAGACCACAAATAAGTTGATACAAATTCAGTTGTCAGCAGCATGCAATTCTCAGCTAAGTGATTCTTTTATCTAAGCTTTTCTTTTATCATTCTGCACTAAAAGCTATTTGTCTTCTTTCTACAACAAAAATTACGGTCCTTTATTAAAGCCCTGCTGAATGCATGCTCTGGTTTATATTTCCTTTCATTATTAAACAACCAAAAGTATTTGAAAATAACAATCTCTAGATTTGATTTAATATGACTTTGCTAATTCTCTAAAACTACACTTTAAATAGAAGAAAATGTGGGCAGGGAGAAAAGTAAAACTGTACTTAATTAATATCCAGCATTTTGAAACTCAGGCTTACTTTAGAGTAACATACAAAAGGACTAAATAAAATACATAATCAAGATCAAGCAGAGCTTTATTTGCTTATAGTCCAACATTAAAAATGGAGACAAGACAGGAATTTATTTAATGATATTATAAAGTTATTTAACTTTTTCTCATTATAATAATATAAATTCTTCCAGCATCTTAGCATTATATTGGATTCTCCAGTGCACATTTCCAAAAATGATGTCATGGGTAGTCCCATCAGATCCTGCAGAGAATAATTAAATAGTCATTATCTCTTCCCTATCTATTCTATTTGTGTTTAGATTTGGACAGTGTAATTAAAACAAATATGATGTGTATAGACATTGTTTGTCTCTCCCACATGAGCCCATTTCCTTATTTTTCCATACTGGGTAGTGCTTTACAATAATTGTTTATAATAAATATATGGACACATGGTGGCCAACTCAACTCCAGTGTATTCTAATACAGTTCAGTCTAATCTTGTCTCCCAAAGTCAATACTGATTCAATACAATACAGGGTAGTTGAATTTTCTCTCAATATAGAGCAGTCATAAAAATAAACACACAGCTGTTCAGCTAAGGAGCATAATATGGTATTATACCTCATCCAGAAAGATAAAGCATTTTCAAACAAAAGAATTTGGTTCTGTGACTATTGTTATATACCCAAGCTGTCCTGCATGCATCATTTATTCCAGACATGCTTTCATGGCAGCTGGAAGAGGCTTGACTGTGGATGTTGATTGTGTAAAGGGGACTGGCATTTTAAGGTAAACACTGAGCCTTTTCATCCATAAGATGCAACAGCTGCTACAATTGCAGATATAATTTCTAGTGAGGAATAGAATATAATGTCTTTCAAAATGAGTGACTGTAGCATATTGAAAGCCTTCCATTAAACAGAAATCTTTTGGCATCTATCAGCTGATTCTCCTGTTTGGAAGAAGGATGGCTTTTACTTCAGCAGTGGAATAAAATATTGACAAAATAAATAAATAAAAATTATTTTATTTACAGTTGACCTGTGAAGCTTTCCATAGTGGGGTGATGGTGAACAGTTTTGGCTCAGCATGTCAAAAATTTAGAAAATGCATGCCTTGACTCTGGTGATGTGTCACACCCCTCTGCTTCCAAACAAAAGAAGACTTTTTGGAGAAGCCTCCTCTTCTTCCTTTGGATTCTCCTCTCCAGATCTTCTGGAAGTCACACAAGAAAGCCCTGCTTTTGAGGGTCTCTGAGGCCTTGGAAAATCATGTGAGTGTGTGGTACCATACATGCAACATTGCTCTGATGTTTTTGATTTACACAGAGGACCATATAATATGTAAAGAATCAAAGAAACATGAGAAATGCAAGAGGCAACACATTTTAGCCTGCCTGCCTGCTTTCTTTCTTTCTTTCTTTCTTTCTTTCTTTCTTTCTTTCTTTCTTTCTTTCTTTCCTTCCTTCCTTCCTTCCTTCCTTCCTTCCTTCCTTCCTTCCTTCCTTCCTTCCTTCCTTCCCTACATTGAAATAAAAACTAACTGCAAGCAGAAAAGTGATCAAACCATCAGATGTTTACTTATAAAACATTCATTTTGAATTATAAACTATGTACAGACAGAAATTTTGTAAGGGCCATATTCTGTATTAGTAATCTTCAATCTTATGGCTGCCATATAGAATATAGAATAATAATAATAGGATTGGAAGAGACCTTGGAGATCTTCTAGTCCAACTCCCTGCCCATGGCAGGAGATCCTATACCATGCCAGATTTTCATTGGACTTGATGGATGGATTCATGTGATCATAGAAAGAATAACAGAATAATGGAATAGAAAAATAGAGTTGGAAGGGACCTCGGAAATCCTCCAGTTCAAACCCCTTCCCAAAGCAGGAGAATTTATACAATTTCAGATAAATAGCTGTCCAATATCTTCTTTAAAATCTCAAATGATGGAGCAACTACAAGTTCTGGAGCTTCTGCTTATCTCTCTGATCAATTTTCATCCATTGCTTCTTGTCCTGCCTTCAGATGCTTTGGAAAATAAGTTGATCCCCGCTTTTCTGTGGCAACCCCTCAAATTTTGGAACATTGCTATCACTGCTATCATGTCACCCCTAGTCCTTCTTTTCACTAAACTAGACATACAATTCCTGCAATTGTTCTTCATGTGTTTTAGCTTTCAGCCCTCTTATCATCTTTGGTACTTATCTCTGCATTCTTTCTAGAGTCTCAAAATCTTTTTTATATTGAGGTGACCAAAACTTGATGCAATATTTCAAGTATGGTCCTACCAAGGCATTATAAAATGGTACTAACAATTCATGTGATATTGATTTGTCAGATATTGATTCTATTCCTCTGTTAATATAATTGGACCAAAACATCTAAAACTGTTGTTGTTATTTTAAAAACTATTTGATACAATAATTACAGCAATCCTATGCTTTTTGTTGCCCATAACAACAGCATAAAAGACTTATTTATCTGTATATTCAATAGATGTAGAGGCCACCCACTTTAAATGGAATATCTTTTGTGGAGTACAACAGGAACAAACAATGAACAAAGAAAAACAACAACATACATATTAAAAAAACCAAATACGTAAAATATAAAATGGTAACCAAAAGACATACCATTATAAGTATATTCTGACAAATCTTAAATTTTGCAAAAAAAAAAAAACCATAAGGTTCTATATATAGTAAAGTATAGCATAATTTCTCAACTTTGAGATAGCCTATATTTATTATCATACAAACTAAATTGGAACTATCAGTACTAAGTTTGAGTCCATGCTATAGGAGGAAAAAGTTAGAAAATAAAGATTATAAATCCCTGCCCAACTTTACAAATATCTCATTAGACAACAGACTAATGTTCCCAGTGTTTTCTGTTCAATCCTGGAGTTGGAAGTTCTAAACCAGGGGTCTTCAAACTTGACAGATTTAAGGCTTGTGGACTTCAACTCCCAGAATTCTTCCTTCAGTCATGTTAGCTCAGGAATTCTGGGAGTTGAAGTCCACAAGTCTTAAACTTGCCAAGTTTGAGGACCCTAGTTTTAAACCTTCTCAATCATCACAGTGCCTACTAAACCAGTTACAGTAGTCTCAAGAAAAACAAAAAGTAAAAGGATTTCAAATTATGTATGTGTAACATATAAGGAAATTTAGCCCAGATATGAAAAATATAATTCATGATACAGTATAGAAATTTGGGGAGAAAGGGGAAAAAAAAACCTCATCAGATTTTTACAGGCTCTAGGTCTCATCTCGGTAGATTTCTACCCCAATTATACTCTTTATATGTGTTCAGTATCTCTGTTGTGCATTATTTCTTGCAAAACACTAGGGTTCTTGAATCACAGTTTTGGAAATACAGTCCAAACATCTTGAACTATTTCAGCCTAAACAACTGTCAGACAGAAGGAATTGTTGGTTATTATGCAACAATGCCAGCTATACAAGATCTAAATGCTCTCAACCCCTGCTGAATTATTAAAATTTGCTTTATTAATTTAGCAATTTTTATCACTCAGCGCAATCTGGAGACTCTGGATGGCATCCCGAATAAAAACATCAGATAACACTGGAAAAGACCAACCCACTCCTCAAGATGGATGCCAAACCTTTCAAGTAAGGCCATAAGCTGAAGGAAACAATAGGGGATGATATAACAGAATTGTTGGTCAGTTTGCTTTAGTTTCTCACCCAAACAAGTAAGCAAATGGATTTGCCTTGTAGAAACCATCCTCAACTGAACATTAATCTTGCCCACTTCTTTTCTTTGATTGCTGGCAGGTCATACTTAGCGTGAGTTCAGATAGTGTGTGTTCACTTTAGTGCAAATTATAAATTGATATCACATCGTATTTAATGTGAGCCAAAATTTAGTTATTGTGTGACTAGCATGCTCACAATGGAGGAACCCTTTTGAGGTTTTAAATGCTAAATGATATTTGTAAAATAGAACAAAGAAGGTTCCATTTAAGGAAAGCTAAAACAAAAAAAAAGCTTATTTTGAAGAATACAGGAGCTAGCAGGTATGTTTTGGATATAGGCTTATCTTCTACCTTGTCCTTTGTCCACTTTATTTATTTATTTTAAATATTTATAAAATCGATTGATCTAGAAGACAGATAAGATGGATATTTAGATTTTTTTTGCTTTTATTTTGTTTCCTATAACTATGCTGTGACCTTAAAAAAATAAATTTAAGTTGCAACTATATATTTTAATCATTTACTGTGATAGTTCATTAATAAACATATAACATGTATGTTACAAAATATTCATGTCTATTTCTGTTAAACTGGAAACAGTTACTCTCTTTTCCACATAAATATCACTTGAAATAGTGGACATTCAAATAATGTAGTCATTTCATGGGATTCATTCAGGGGTGGGATTCTATCAGTTTGCACCTATTCGCTAGAAGCGGTTGTTAACATTCTAAGCAGTTCAGAGAAATGGTTGTTAGAAGAAATTACTGGCCTAATCCTGTAAGGAAGGCAGGAAGGAAACATTCTGGTGTTGCTTACAGAAACTGCCTCTCTGTTAACCTTTATTACATTTTTGGCAGGACTAGACTTCCTGTCTCTGGAACTTCTCTGGAGTTTTTTCCCCCTCCTTTTCTAGCACTTTGCTTGTGTGGTGACCATTCAAAGTTACAATGGCACTGAAAAAAGTGATTTATGACCATTTTTCACATTTATGACTGTTGCAGCATCCCCACAGCCATGAGAGGCCAGGCGAGGAGATGTGTGCCTTGATGTGAGTGATATTGAGTTGGCCACACCCAGCCAATAACATGACCACCAAGCCATGTCCACCCAGTCACATGATCACCAAGCCACACCCACCACCTAAGCCACGTCCACATAACCGGTTGTTAAAAATTTGAATCCCACCCCTGGATTCATTAACATACTAATCAAGATGTACCTGAATTTGTTATTTTTGGGTTTGATCTATGCTTACTCTTAACCATACAATGTACTTCAAGTTTTGCTTAGCCTGGCTTTCTTGGTAGTTGGTCCTTTTCAAGTTCTCCCTAGATGAAAAAGAGGACCAAGGGGACTGTCTAAGTACTTCCAGGCTGTAAATATTATGTCCAGACAGTAATACAGTCCATTGCTCTTGCCTGTACCCAACCTAAACCAGTGTCTGCCACACCAAGTAGACACAGCAGAAACTCCATCTCCACAGGAATGCTAAAACTACATTTATTGAGATTGACTATAATAACAAAAACTTCCAAGTTGACTGAGCTGTACCTCCTCCTCCTTTTTATGTCCCAGTGAATCAGGATGATATTTGCCTGATCCAGTTCAAAATGTTATTTCTTTTCTCTGAACTTAAAAAAATGTTGTGCCTTTGAGAATACAATCATCTGAGGGTAAAAAGTCACAACACAAAGAGAGAGAGAGAGAGAGAGAGAGAGAGAGAGAGAGAGAGAGAGAGAGAGAATGCCATGCCCAGGTGTGCCAATAGACTCCTGAACTAAGCTATATCTTTTTTGACATAGCCTACAAAGACAACCCAGCAGCTGAAGCATTTGTACTTAGATGGGCTCTTGGTTTTGGGTTCTTGGATTGGATCTTGGTACTGAGGAGGGAAGTAACTTGGCCTGAGAAAATGGAACTACATTGATCCCTGGAGGCCATCTTTAACTACCAGCATAACATAATACTTACTATAGAAATCCCTGGCATTTGATCTGGGCTCATTTCTTCACTTCCAAAACACATTTTTATCCCTTTCAATGTTGTTCTTTGATTGCTTGCTTTTGTGTTTTGAACCAGGACTGGATTTACAGCTTGAGACTGATGGATTTACTGCAGTAATAAAAGAAATAATAAGCTTCCATTTGTGACACCAGGCATGTTCATTAGGACTTCACCTCTTTAAAGAAATGGGTACTGGCGTATCCTTTTCCCAAGTTAAACAACATAATAAAATGCAACCACATATGTAATTGCTTAACATTTATCAGTTAAAGATTTCAATATGTCCCATATTAAATCACTGACTAAATAAAAATCTTCAGTATTTGGGGCTCATTAGGAATATGCTGGCATTGGAGCAAAGCTGCTATCCTACTGAATTAGAAGTTGGCATAAGATGTGGGTATTTATAAAATACTATGTAGCATTGAAGCTATATATCCATTTTTTAGGAATATAAGCTAGTGAAGTTGAATAACAAATCCATTCCACTGAATTCACAGTTTTCTGCTCCACAGAATGTCTGGTTTACAAAAGACAGAACACATGCCACAGCTCATCTATAAATCAAGTATTCTAAACTTAAATCCCAAATGTATTTTCCTCAAGATCATCTCCCAAAAAAAGTTCTCCAAACACACCACACACTCACAGGTACACAACTGTCACATAATAAATCCCACACATAAAAATAGTTCAGTCAGGATTATCTCACCCCCTCAAAGCCCCCACACTGTCTTTTTCCTATAGATTACCTTCTAAGCCCTTCATTTTATCTCTCTTTCCCTCTCTCCCTCCCTCCCTCCCTCCCCAATCTCTCTTACTCAGACACATTCACCGAAACATTCCATTTTATTATTTTTCTTGGAATTTAATGATCCGAAGATAGTAATAGCTGAGCCTCAACCTCCCCCCCCCTTTTTTTTTTTACAAAATTTAAATAAGCAGAAGATAATTATCAGATTGAGGGTGCTAATGAGGCACCAAGCAGGTTTTTCAGATGCTGCTTGTCACAGGAGCTGTATATGAAGAATTCCAATATATACACCACAGGGACAAATGCCAGTGAAGAGGTGCACTGCAGCATGAGGTGCAGTGGTTGAATTCAGAAAAGCACACATTCATAAAACAAAACTGTAAGTTTACCATATGTGTTAGTGCTACAACTGTTGAGTGCTATATAGAAGAAAGAAAAACACAGATACTGACTTCATTAGCATCTCTGATACTGCTGCTATCAGCTCTTCATGAAATGTAGTTTGTGCATGTATACTCACTATAACTATAGATGGTGGGATGGTAGGATAGTAACTATAGATGGTGGGATGGTAGGATAGACATATACCACTCCCCAATTGGTCACAAATGGAAGTGGGCCCCAAAAGTCAAGGTGGTGTCCACAATCAAATGGAGAAATCTCTTCAGGATGGAATCCTGAATTTAATCTTTGAAAAAGGTGAACAAAGATGTGAAGACATTATATCAATTAAATATCCATTACACTGGACAAATAACATATATAAGAGTTCAGAAGTGACATTATTGACATAATAGCTTTAATCATACAATATTTATATGTGTAAAATATATTAGAATTACTTGAACATTGAATAAAGTACAAGAAACTTAACTGGTTTAGAATTATTCATTTTTGTAAAATAGAGTAAATTGTATTTTAGTGTGTTTTATGAATTTAATTTCAACAATGTTTGAAATTTGCCCATGGGTAGAATATAACAGAGTTACATGCACATGAGTTCAATTATTTGGACAATGGAAAATGATTGCTTGGGATATATAGAGCTTTATAATGGGCAATTTTATTATTGGAGAACATTTTGATATGTAAATTTAAGGAATTGCTTTTGGTTAATACAGTGGAACTGACACTTGCTGCTTGGTCATAGATTAGAAGGGGGAATAACCAAAGATCTTCCTTCACTGTATCTCCTTTATTATGTTAGGTTAAGTAAAATACCATGATTCCTTTAAAGTTATTTTAAATATATTATTATTTTACATTATTTAAATGTTTTACAAATAAATGAACTTGGGCTGAGTTTAAATTATGCTAAATTAATAACTAGTCTAAAGGATGTGTCCTTAATGGGAAGTTTGGGCTGCCATCAAAGAAGCATGCCTCAACAGGATTAACTTAATGTCTATTAATAACAGACAATATTTTGAGACTCAAATGATCCTAGTTAAAAACTCTGAAATGTCAGATCTAAGAAAAATAATTTTAGCATGCTGTTATAGTTTAAACATATGAAGCTTAGAAGAAGTGCAGAATGACCATGGGCTAAGAAAAAAATCAGTGGGTCTGGGAGCGACTTTCACCTTCCTGTCAGCATCCCCATGGAGTTTTCTTTTGGGAACATGGCAATGAGCATGAGAAATCTTCCTTCCTCTACCCTTCCTGTTTCCTTCCCTTCCCTGGGGGGGGGGGGGAGGAGGAAGGGATTGTGGTGTAAGAACAATAAAAAATGGAGTTTTGAACAGAAATAAACTATAGGTGTGGGGTGCATTTCCAGTAGATTGAGGGGAGAGAATGGGAAGATGTATTCAGTTCCTGCATTCATTGTGCAATGGGACATATAGAAAATGCAAATCTGCACTTTGTAGAAAACCAGTTGGTATTAGAAAAAGGACTGTCTGGTGATCAGCCTATAATAATGCCAATGCAGATCTCTAAACTCATGGGGTTTGAGGAGAAAGTTTTTGTCAACTCTTGTACAAATGAATTGGTATAAGCATTAAAAACCAATGGTTTAAACATGTAAGCACACCTCGCTCCTTTAAGTTGTGAGATGCAAGTGAAAGATGATCTTCAGAGTGTTATTTTCAAGAAATATTGATCAATGCATGTAGCAGCCAATTTCTTCTAGTGAATATCCTTGGGGATACAGTCAAATGCCACCTTTAAATCAATAAAGGAAACATAAAGGTATTCCATTGATAGCTAGAGTATTTTCCTATGCAATAATGTAAAATAAGACACAGAACAAGGGTCAAATATTCTTCTCCAAAATTGGCTTACTATTCCTCTAGAGTGTTATTCCACAACTGCCAGTCAACATTTTTCCATAAAGGCATCTGGCACAGAGTTTGCTAACTACACTAAGTGGGTTGATGGGACAATTTTTTTGCCAGATTCCTCCTATCTCATTTTTATATTGGGATTTCAATCTCTCTACTTCAGCCGTTATGAATTTATGAGTGAACAGTGATGCAAAACTGAAATCCACAAATCCATGCTCACAATTCTGCAAATATTAAAACATATCCAGCTGCTTTACCATTTTTGATTTGTGTCATTAATTTAATGATCTCCAAGGAAGACTGTGATAGCTAATTTGAGATGACATCAGGACAAAAATCCAACATTGTTGGGGACTTGGGCTAAACATGGAACATTGCAACCTGCCAGAAACAGGCAAAGGTTTCCCCTGTCCAGTTGTGTCTTACTCTAGAGAGTGTGCTCATCTCTGTTTCCTTTCTGAAGAAGCCAGCATTGTCTGAAGACAGTTCCATGGTCATGGGCTGGCATGACTACACACCGACATGCATGGAATGCTCTTACCTTCCCACAAAGTAGTACCTATATACTTTCATTTGCATGCTTTTGAACAGCTAGGTTGGCAGATGCTGGAGCAAGAATCAGAAGTCACACAGTGTTTGAGTCTCAAACTGCCAACTTTCTGGTTACAAACCCAAGAAACATAGGGAGCACCAAAAATAAAAATAAGTATAATTGTGTTATTGACACGTAGTTTATGTGATGGCCTTTGGATGTTCTTATACTTCAGAACATGCATCATTTATGCATTGAAAATGTACATTCAGATGTAGAGACACAGTTTGGTGTAGTGGTTAAGGGATTAGGTCAGAAACCAGGAAAGTGTGAGTTCTAGTTCTCTCTTAGGCACTAAAGCCAGCTAGGTGATCTCAGGCCAGTCATTCTTCTCATCCCTGGGAAGCAGGCAATGGCAAGCTACTGAAATCCTGCCATGAAAATTGAGGAAATGGTTCAAGAATCAATAATGAATTGAAAACACACAATATATACCATAGATGTAGAAAATAATAGAGTTTAAAATAGTTCCTTTTTAAATTGATAATGCATATGAGTGTGCCAGGTCCACATGGAAATGTCTGGCTTATGGAAAACCTGGACCAGGAAGCAGTATGGTATGCCCAATGTCACATGTTACCAATAAACATATTTGTCACTGCTATTATCAGCTTCTGGTTTTATAAAGTTTACCTGTATGTATTGCTTGGGTTCCAAAACTCTGGAAATAGCCAGAATGTATAATCTTAGCTGAACCATTGTTTTCTTGCTTGCATGATCTTTGCACATCCAAGAGACATGAACAAATTTCAAACAGCTAAATAAAATGATGAAGTATCAGCTGCATGGTGAAATTCACTTGCTAGATGGTCATTTTTTTTTGTAGATGACCAGTGTTCCATATTCTTGGTCGCTTAACCTTAACAGCTATCGTATGAAAAGCAAAACCTTTGTCCAATAAGTTTGTATCTGAATGCATTTATCTGAAGAGAAAATGCTGAATGTAGAAGAAAAAAGTACTGTTTTTCAGGTAAATAGCATCTACTGCATTTTCTTGGCATCTCTTTTAACTCATCAGTTCAGATGGTTATTTGTTGTCCTTTTCTAAACACTGCAAAATTGTGCCAGTTTGTTCAAATAACTTCACTTATAGTTCTATTATAAGTAAATAATAGTACAGCAGTATAAAAGTGAACATAGTTACCGTATATGCCGGCGTATAAGACGACCCGGCGTATAAGACGACCCCCCAACATTTCCACTCAAAATATAGTTTGTTATATACTCGCCCCTCTTCCGCACGCCTTCCACTTTTGCACTTTTTTTTTTTTTTTTGAGGCACTTTTGTCTACCGTGGAAGCAATCCCGTGAAGCTGAAAGGAGCAGCCAGCCTTCTCCCAGCTCCCAAGGCGAGGCTCGCACCGCCCGAGCTCCGCTGAGGTATCCGGCTGGGGCTGTCAGGAGTTGTTACCGCTGGTGCGGCTCTGCGCGGCTCCAGTCCTGCGTTGCCTCGGGAAGGGAAAGGCAAAAAGGAAGAGCCGCGGCTTTTGCCTTTCCTTCCTGAGGCAACGCGGGACTGGAGCCGCGCGGAGCGCGCCAGCGGTAACAACTCCTGACAGCCCCAGCCGGATACCTCAGCGGAGCTCGGGCGGTGCGAGCCTCGCTTCCTTGGGAGCTGGGAGAAGGCTGGCTGCTCCTTTCGGCTTCACGGGATTCGCTTCCACGGTGAGCAAAAGTGCCTCAGCCGCAGGCAGCCGCAGTGCTTCCCAATTACTATTTGCCGGCGTATAAGACGCGACCCGGCATATAAGACGACCCCCCCAATTGGAGGCATCTTTTTCAGGGCAAAAAAGTCGTCTTATACGCCGGCAAATACGGTAATTGGTTTATTTCAGAGAAAAGCATCAGGAAACATTATTTTGTGTATCTTAACTAAGGCATTCAAACTTCACTTAAAAATAATTAACATGCAGAAAATCAAAGAATGTTAAAAATGATGCAAGAAAATCTGGATATTTAGTTTTTTTTAATGCATAGTAATTATTTGAATACTATGTGTATTTTTCATTAAAAGTAAAGGCTTTATTTCAGTTGTCAGTATAAATCTATTGAAGGTTCTTCAATCATATGTAAGCACCTTGAATTCAGTAAACCTATCTTATCAGTTACCATACACTGAATTATAATCGTACTAAGGACATGTTTAAAGTAAAGATTTTGTTAATTGTTTCAATTCATTAGGTTATTTTGAAAAATAACATATATTTCTTGGAGGTCTGGCTTTTGGGTATGGGAGGTAGCATAGTGAGATCTTGAACTTCAAAGTGATAATGATAGTACAATAAATAAGATTATATATTTTTAGTGGTAATTTTGAGAAATATATGGGCTGAAACTCTGAATTGTAGTCCACAAAACTTTTGTTAGTTAAATCAAAATGACTAAATAATCCCATTTAAATTCTTTTTAAACATTTCAGTATTTATTTTATTGTTTCTTACTGTTCATTTTTTCACTTATAATATGGTAGATAAACCCAACAGTGAAATTAATGTTCTCATTCTCCTAATCCTGATTATTAATCACTTCATCCAAAGTATTGAAAAAAAAATGGAGTGCACCAAAATAAACTACCAAATAACTCACATTTTTCAAATATATATACAAATGTGAATATTTTTATTGAATAAATAAGAAATTATAAGAAAATTATGGTGGTTGGAAATTATAAGTCAAATTTAATGTTTATTTATTTAATATTGAACTTCCTCTTTTATGAGCCAGATGCTGTATTAAGAGCTATACAACGTTATGTCCCATTTTGCAGTACTTAAGAATAACAAAATTGATGTTGAACATCTTTTCAAGTCATAAAAATAGGGTCGCCTCGTTTGTTCTATAGACTATTCGTCATCTAATCTAAGAAGAGGTGATCTCTGTAAGAATAGCCATGAATACTACTTGCTGCAAATGGTAGACACCATTTCAGAGGAGAAAATACTTGAGTATCTACACTAGCTGGTCATTCTTGGAATTCTGCCAGCCAAATTACATTAGAAAGAATCAGACATCCTAAATTACTGACCTATGTAAAGGCTTTTAGAGATTCTATCATTGCAAACATATGATGTGATAACAAAAAGAGAACTTCGATGAATTCTTTTTTCAGTTATGCTGCTATTTCTTGTTTACAACAGTACTGACAGGCAAGTACAATACCAAACCAAGTGCTTGTTTATACTGTCAGTCTTGGTTTTCCCACTTATTTCTTTCCTTCCAATCCATACTTCTACTCCATATGGACAAAAATTAAAACAGCATTCTGAAATTGTGGATGGAGTCTTAAACTTCTAGTTTCTAGTCACATGCACAATGAGTTTTATTCCTTTTCATCCAGATAGTGAGGTAATTAGTAGAAGATTAATATTGAGATTTGAATATTGAGATTTCCATGAATATTGAGATTTCTATTCTATTTACATACACTATGTTAATAGAGTAGCATAGAATTTTATTACTACATTATAACTTCCCTTTGTCATATACAGTATAAAAAGTTGGGGTATTCAATTTTATTTGCTTAAATCAATCTCAGCAACTCTCTCAGAATTCCCCAGCCATTATGCTTAAACTAATGGACATTGCATTCATTATAGGTGTCATGTTAAAAAAACAGATAGTATGATTCAAGTGCTCCTTAAGTCAAGTGATCTGAGATTACAATTTTTATCTCCATCAACCCAAAACAAATAATATATATTAAAGCAGTTCTACTTGCCATTCCATCTATAGTTTAGTCTTATTGTGGTAGGATTCATACAGTGGGCAATGAAATATGGAACTATTATATAATCTATTGCCTATGACTACCACCAATAGAACATAGATTTCCAGTTTCTTTGTATAAAATCAAAAGACAATGAATACACATCATCCAATAAAGATCCTATCAAGATTTAGAAAATGAGAACTTCAAGAGACATGGCAAGTTTTAACACCAAATACTTGTAGCTCAGTCAATTACTGTATATACTTGTGAATAGTTTTAGGTGTCAAAATACAGAGTCCAAAGTTGGTTTGACTTACCCATGGATGGGCTTATCTATGAGTGTAGACCAAGGGTGTCAAACTCAAGACCCAGGGGCTGGATTCAGCCTGTGGGGTGCTTAGATCTGGCCCGCAGGGCTACACTGAAAATAGTGAAGGATCGGCCCACAGTGCCTGTGCATGTGGCCCTCCTGATCTCCATCTTTGCTGGCAGTGGGTTGCAGGAATCATTGCAGCTAAAAATGGAGCTGGCAAGGGCTGCGGCAGTTCACCCAAGCTCTGTTTTCACTGGCAGAGGGTTGCAGGAGGCCATCGCAGATGAAAACGGAGATCAGGAGCCTGTTTTCTCTGGCAGAGCTCTCGGGCCACCACAGGCACCCCTGACATGAGTGACATCGAACTCGACACAATCGCCTTGGCCATGCCTATTCTGGGCCCCCAAGTCAAACACAACCCTGATGTGGCCCTCAATGGAATCGAGTTTGACACCCCTGGTATAGACAATAACAGTTTTTTAAATTACCCATATATCTTGTATTTACCCATAGATAAGCCCATCTGTGGATAAGATGATCCTCAAATTTTTAACCAAAATACAGTACCATGACAAAATGTATAATATATGGATTAGTTATAAGCCAATTATGAAAATAAAAAAAATATGCAAACATTTTGAGGGTTGACTTATCTGCAGAGAACACATTTTTCATGGTATTTTGGTTAAAAATTCATAGGTCAGCTTATCCATAGATAAACCATGAGAGACTTTATAGGTCAAAAACAGCATTTTGCATTGTATCCAGAAGCTAATAGAAAGCCAATGTAGGGTCTGAAAACTGGTGTACCATGTGCCTACCAGCCAGCATCTGTGAGTATCCAGGCAATTGTGTATTGCACCAATTAATTTCCTTCTACCATATTTTAATCTATAGGGGTTTAAAACTCCATCATTTTAGAACCACTTGACATCATAATTAGATAACATAATTAGACCCAGTTAAGGAACTGACCTAGAAACCAAAAGACTGGGAGTTCTAGACCCCCTCAGGCATAAAATCCCATCTGCATTGTGTGAAAAATAGGAGACAGGGGTATTAAGTATATATTTTAATCTTGAATTAGCCTCTTTCTCTGTCTCTCCCCTTTAAAAAAAATAAGAACAATGCCAACAGCAGAAATATACTTAATTTCTCTTTAGCATGTCTGTATGGTGTGCAAAACAGAACAATATTTATTATCTATCCTCCCCAAAATAAGAGTCACTGAAAATGTTTCAGAGGTACAATGATATATTTTAAATTGTCATTAAACAAATGAAGCAGGCTGTATAAGATCATTAGCAATTTACAGAATTGGTCCATAATTATTTGATTTCATCAGAGGCAGTCCTGAATGAATTATTCACTGGTGTTTTCACTGCAAAAGCTTGTCAGAGGCACA